>NW_024429182.1:93062872-93312532 GCF_017639785.1 Mesocricetus auratus | reverse complement strand
GGAGGAGAAGAGGTAGAGAGAGAAGGTCATGGGGGAAAAGGAAGGTTGACTTGGGGGTTAATATAGGGGGAAGAGAAAAATCATAGGTTAGAAGAAAGATCAGGCATCAGTGTGACCTCTAGTGATCTAAACGGATGATACCAAGGATATATTGTTTTTTTCAGTAAGGACGTTCTAAATAACTAGAGATTGGATGTCATCTCCCATCAAGTGTCTTCGAATGGACCCCATAAAACAGACTATGGAACTCTGTGTTCTCTGTACATATTCGGACAGCCTCCAGCTCTATGTGGGCTTCAGGACTTAGAGAGCTCCAATGATAAACCATAGTGAGAGAGCTTGGGAGTGTTTTCTGTACCAGAGTTTGCTTTAAAAGCTTGAGGTTCCCTCTCCCTCCCCTCCTCCTGAACTCCCCATCCCCCCCAGCCTCCCACACTATTGCCAATTCTTTTCATGTAGGGGATATCTAGAGTCTGTCATTTCACTCAGGGTAGGGACCAGGCACTCCCCTAAGAGTCCAGGCTGAGAGAGCATCCCTCTTTGTGCTATGGGCACAGGATGACTGTTTGTATTAAAGGGATAGACACTGATCCACTGCTCAGGGACCCAAAGGTTGTGCAGTCCTGCTCAATGACACATTTGGGGGGATAAAAAATTTTTAAAAAACGACAAATCAATTTTTCGAGTTCTTTGTCATGAACAGGGCATCCTGGTGGACCACACTGATTCCATACTGGTGTGAAAAGCAATTTTATTATAAAGCCAGAATAAGTTGCTTCTATTGCAGCAAAATTCAAGTTAGACTCCCAAGTACTCTCTATCCCACCATGATAAGGTGTTCTGTCCTGGATCCTTGATACATTCTACCACAATATTTGTCAAATAAACTAGTATGCTGTCCCCTCTTCCAAGCATTAAGACTTAGCATGGCATACTACCATGGGGAGTGTGCTCTAACAAGGTGGCTCCTATACGGGGAAATATTGTGGTCTTACTGCCACTGAAGATGGCTACCCTAATTAAAAGGCTCCAATAAGCAAGGTCATGTGCCACGTGTTTATTGTGATCTGATTTCTACCAACCCCTCATCCAGTCCAAGATACACAACTGTCCCACACACATGGACGACCTAGTTTGGTCTTCTTGAGTCTCCTCAGTTGTAGGTCTAGAGTTCATGAGTTTTCAGGACCTTGGTCAGCTGTCTCTGTAGATTTCTCAATCATGATCATGACATCTCTTGCTCATATATCTCTTTCCTCTCTTTAGCTGCATTTCTGGAACTTGGCATGGTTCTTGGTTGTACATCTCTGTTTATGATTAAATCAGATGCTGGATGAGGGCTCTATCATGATAGTTGGGGTATTCATCAATCTACTTACAGTGGAAATCCAGACAACTTCAGGCATCCTCTCTTTTATTGCTTGTAGTATTAGTTGGTTTCCTCCTTGTGTGTTCTTGGAAGAAACCATATCATCAGCTTTCTCTCTAACTCCATAGTGGATCTCTCTATGAAATTATCACTTTCATTGCTCTTCAGCTGTATCCATTCTCACATCAGCCATCTTGTTCCCTCCTGTTGTGATCCCTTCTCCGTTTCCCCTTGCCACCTTGACCCACTCCCAGATTACATTTGTAAATCTCATCTAATTTCCCTTCCTAGGGTGACCCATGTTTCCCTCTTAGCGTCATACTTGCTACCAAACTTCCCTGGAGCTGTGGATTGAAGTCTGGTATTTACATTATATCCTACATACACTTGTTAGTAAATAGAATAAACCAATTGAAAACTGGGGTACAAAGCTAAACAAATAATTCTCACCAGAAGAATCTCAAATGACCAAGAGATATTTAAGGAATTTCAGAATAATATTTTAGTCATCAGGGAAATGCAAATCATACGGACTCTGAGATACCATCTTATACCTGTCAGAATGTCTAAGATTAAAAATACTGAGGAGAGCTTATGCTGGAGATGATGAAGAATCAAGAGGACACTCCTCCACTGTTAGTGGGAGTGCTATCTTGTACAGCCATTTTGAATATATGTATGGTAGTTTCTAAAATATTGGGGATCAATCTACCACAAGAAACCCCAATGCCACTCTTGGGAATTTATCAAAAGAATGCTCAATCATACATCAAGGAAATTTGTTCAGTTTCTCCTTCTCTCTGCCAACCTATCCACTCTTCTGCTGCTACTGTCCTCAGAGGCTAGTGTCCCCACTCCATTGCTACCTTTTTCATCCATTTCTCTAATAAAAAATATCTCTGCTTGAATTCTGTTGCATGGCACCTTTTTCTCATGTGCTGCTTATCTTAAATTACTTCAGTTGTAACTTGAAAACACCATCATGAGTGAGATAATCCAAACTCAGTGAGACAAAGAAGGTATGTATTTACTGATAGATATCTATTTTTATTTTAATATTTGTTGCTATGTTTAGCATTTAACCTATAGTCTTTCACACAGTGGACTAAAACTCTATCCCTGTGTTATAGTATCTAGCCTAAAGTATTCTTTTATTTTGACAGGGTCTGGCCTATAAATATTCTTAACAAAAGGATAATCTAATTAGTCCATATCAATTATGATTTTTTCCTATAGAATGGAAACTTTTGATATTATTTGTGTACGTCTTTTTGTCAATTGTATGATTGCTTTCCATGTAATTTGAAATATTTATTATTATAATTCTGGGAAGAACTTATCTCAGACATTCTGAAATTCTGGACAAACTGAGTCATCCATTTTCATTGGTGTTTGTTCTCCTTGCTCTAAAAATACATACTTGTAAAAGTAACACACAAAGAAGGAATATGTGGTGTGTATCAGTCAAAGATGACTTTTTCTTTTATGTTCAAGCAAGAACAAATGTATGTTATGGATGGAGTTTTTCTAGGTTTATTTCTTTAAGTCAGTTGACAGGGTTTCAGGGTATCTTCTCCAATCAAACCTGTACATATATTATCTGGAAGGAATCCACAGGATTTCATTTCCTGTGGAAATAAAAGCATAAATTCTCCCCAAAAGCAACATACATTTCCACTTCCTTTTGAAATATACATATTTTTATAATATATAGGTTACTTTATTATTTCAAAGATACTCACACACACACAGATACATCACACACACACATATATAAATTTATACATATATATGGGTAATATATTATTTATAAATTATTGAAACTTGTCTGAGGATTCTCAAAGCCAAGACAGCCTCAAGCTATAGTGATGATCAAACAGTGGAGGTACACAGGTTCAATAACAGGACTAAGTACAAACACGGAGACACATCTGTATTATTTCAAGGCCATCATGGCCTACACAACAATGAATACTAAGAGAGCTCATGCATTTATTCCTAGAACCAGCGTTCACCTCTTTTAATGCCTGTATTAGGGAGGAATTGAAGACAGGAACAAGGTCTCAGAGCTAGTGTTCATTCTGCAGTCACATTGAGAATAGGAAGGCTCAGTCTAATGATTCTCCAACCACATTGAGGAGAAGAAAAATTATGGGGTTTGGTGGAATCAGGATCACCTTTTAGACTTAGGTAAGGTTAAGAGCTAGTGGCCTACGACTTTGTTTTTCTGATCATCAACCAGAAGGTGGAATGAAACGCAATATCTCTTTGTGTGTCTTTTCTTTATTTTGTGACCATATGATACTCCTTTTGTTTTGTCTCCCAAAGCTTTGCACAAATTTAAAAACATTAAACCATTTGAAGGATTTTTCCCCTCTTGACCTATCTGAGAATCTGTATCCTTTGTTTCTGAATGAGACATGTGACAACAAAAAGCGACATCTGGCCATTTTTTATGTTTATAACATTTTTAAAGCTTTCCCAGGGCTTATGTGGATGTAGGTGGACTATGTTGGAACAACATTTGTAGGCAGATATTCTTTCCTGCATGCTTGTTCCCAAATAACTGACATGGACACTTAAGGTTAATTATAAATTTTCTGTAAATAGCTCAGGCTTATTAATACCTAGCTGGTACAACTAAACGTAACCCATAAATTTTATCTAAATTCTAACACAGGGCTTACTTTGTACAACTTCTGCTTCCTCTGCATCAGACTCAAGACACCTCAGACTCTTTTCTTCTTCCAAAAATTCTCTCTGCCCCTAAAATCCTGCCTAGATATCAACCAATCAGCTTGTTAGTAACAATGAGAGCAACACATGTTCACAGTGTGCAGGAGGATTATTCCACAGCAACAGATCATTGAGTGAAGTAACCCACGCCAAGAAAGAAAAATAGGGGATATACTCAGTTATAATTGCAATTTAGTTGCTAAGTAAAGGGCAATCATGTTAAAATCAAGAGACCTTCCATTCTAGGTAACAAGGAGGGTTCAAGAGGGCTATATATGGATCTCTCTCTGGGAAGGTAAAATAGAATAGATTTTCCTGTTGGACTGTGGGAAGGTGATGATAAGAAAAGGAGGGATCAGTTAGTGTGGAGTGAAAGAGGGATAGAGTACTGGTTTGACGCAACTGGAGTTGTGGGTGGCAATTGGGGGGTAATATAGAAACAAAGCAGTGTAATGAAAACTCCCTGTACTCCTAGGAAGTGACTCTAGCAACATTTCCTAGAAATGGGGGATATGGAGCCAAAACTATCTGTCTTCTATAGCCAGGCAAGGCTTCCAGCAGGGGGACTGGATCATCAACCCAGCCAAAAAACCTTCAAATCACTATCTGTCATGTCTGAAAGACCAGCTGTTGTTGTAATGGTGGTTTAGAACTTGTATGTGTGGCCAACCCATAACTTGTCCGACATATAGCCCATGCACAAGAAAGAGCCCATTCCTGAATTTGCATGGGTGGTCAGGAATCAAAGGCAGGAGAGCCCAGAGATCAAGAATAGCCCCAATATAAGCTTCAAAAACCATAACAACAATAACAAAAAAAACAATGAAATGTTCCTGAATGATATTCTGCTATACTCATAGATTGGTAAGTAATCTAATTTTTATCATACAAACATTATTTGGTCAATGATACAATCAGATGCAAAGACCCACATTATGGTGGTCAATAACTTTCAAATGACCACATTGTATTTCTTGAACTCCATAAATTCTAACAGTATCATAATGCAAAATGAATTCTGTTCAACTTCAAAAGTGCACATATTCTTTCATATTCTCAACAAGGTTTAAAGTCCAAGTCTCTTCTGAAATGCATGGCAATCTCTTAATTGTACTTACCTGTAAAATTAACATCAAATCACATACTTCCAACGTATAATGGCACAGGTATATACTACAATTTCAAATCATAGGAAGGGAATATAGTGAGGAAATAGTGGACCAAAGTAGGACCAAAAACCAGCTGGGCAATCTCCAAATTCTGCATGTTCTTGTCTGATATTGAAACAACCTTCAGATCTCCAACCACAATCAGCTTTGATGACTGTAATACATATTTTGCTCTTGGATCAACTCCTCTTCCTGTTACTACCTGTCCTCCACAGGTATCCCATGATTCTAGCATCTCTAATATCTTGGAATTTCCAAGGCAATCGAGGCTTCACATTCACCATGCACAATGGCCTCTCTATTTGGCCACTCATGCGGATCGAGAACCAGGCTGGCGCGGCAGAGCCCAGGCGACTGGCGGGGGGATAAACCAAAGCGGCTAGCAAAAGAAAAAGATTCACTTAACATAATGGTGATCAGAAGTGGGATGATGAATTTCCACATAAAATGACAAAAGCTTTAAAGGAATTTTAGAAACAGAAGAACGGCGAGAAGCACAGATTTTGGTAGCAGCATTTTTCTCAGGTGTGCTCTGTTTTGCTAGCGACAAGCCGAGATTCACGTGGCTCGGTTACCGGAGTCTTCCTGACTCAGCATAAAAAGAAAAAGAAAAAAAAACCAACAAGGTTGTTTTAAGAGACTCTGCTAACGATTGAAAGGTGTGTACGTACAGCTGGAAGTGGCAGCTTTTGCTGGAGGTCAGCATGGACTGAGGCGGTAAGCTGGAATCATGCTTACGCCTGCCATCTTGGAAAAAAAAAAAAAGAGGCAGTTTAAACTGCCACGGTTTTAACAGATAAGACACGTGGCCAGAAAAACATAACGATTTACAGTAAAGTCAGACTTGGATGAACAAAACCTTTAAAGGTTTACAGTGTGTTTAAAAATATACGTGAGATTGAGAGAGAAAATGAAACGGCAAAGTGGTAAATAAATACAAAAGCTGGCGTTGTGGTGGCACACGCCGGTAGGAATTGCTCCAGAGGCAGAGGCAGGCGGATTTCCAAAGAGACACCCTGTCTCAGAGAAAAAGAAATAAAAGTGAAAGAAATTAAGTAATAATAAATAAATAAGCCACGTAAAGATGGAAAATACACAGAGAGTCTGGATACTGTACGCTATTGTGTTTTTCAATTTTTTAATTGCTCAGGAAGGAACAGCTGCTAAAGTACACTTGATTATAAATGCTGCTAAATTAATCCAACTTCTATCTTTTGAAAATGACTTGACTTCAAAATTTAAGTATAAGGATATGTTACTCGGAAAAGGAGTTTTTGCTTATGTTGCTACAGAAAATGAAAAGCTGAGAATTCCTTCCAGGCTTCTGTGGTTTCACGAACCAAGACCCCCGGAAGCAGTGGACCAGGTGTTCCAACGACTGAGACAGTTAAGATGATGGAGCTTTACAGACCCTGAAAATACGGACTTATACAGGTTTCTGAGTTTTGTCATGATCCCCATGGTATAAACAGCGGCCCCTTCCAGCAGGAAGCAGTTTGGAATGAGCGACGTCCCAATTCCCATCTTGTTTATAAAACTTTGTTTTCATTTAAATGGGATTGTTTATAATTGGCTAGTGATCACAGCCAATCTTTTTTAATAGTAAAAAGGGGAATTATGGTATGGGTATTGTTTTTCATTTATTGAGACAAAATCAAGGTCAATTTTGTGATGCTTATATTTCTCCTCTTGATTAAGTATTGTGCTTATACTGATCTTTTACAACGTAATGCATAATTGAATACAGACTATAGATAGTTACTTATAATAGAATTTCTAGTTACATAAGTTAGGTTTCTAGATATACAGAAATATATTTGAGATGGACAGTCTTCAAACCTCTCAAAGACCTTCAGAACATGGCATTTAAAATGGTTTAGGGTTTGTCTTGACAATGAGAAATGTCTGCTCCTGGCAGCACCAATTACGTCTGAGAGGAAGATGGGCATCGAAGAAACTCGTTATAAAGTTTGCTTTCAACATGGCAAGATTAGCCATTTGGGCAAGAACTGCTCTTGCCTGTACTTCTTGACTGTTGTTGTATCATCTGGACATGCAGGACCCACAGGAAAGTGACTACTGAACTCAGTCTTACAGGGTTCCTGCTTGATGAAGAGTCTACGAGACTTTCTGCAGGACAAAGAAAAATGACTGACAGACTGCCAACGCAGATGGACAGTTTGAAATTTCCTGCTTTGCTGAGAAGTGTTCCAGACACATTGTGGCCTATGGGCTGAAGATGGATGCCCCAACGTTACAGAGGAACTTCGGGTGACTGTCCAGGCAGTAAGATGTCTCTGTCAATCCTAGTGTTTATATATTATCCTTCTGTGGTCTTTGATAGAGTTGAAGACAGATAGCTATAATTATAGTTTACCTTAGTTATGATAAGAGATAAGCTACATATAGGACTTTGGATCCACAAGAAAGAGGTAGATGATATTTTCTTTAAATCTTGCTAAAATATTGTAACTATGTTCTTATTTGATAACTGTTCTGTTATATACAATTTGACTATGTTAAAATTAAGACCTTTCTTTTGTTTAAACAGAAAAGAGGAGATGTTGGGGAAGTCCTGTTATTTGTCAATAAAGTACTGTTGAGCCTATAGAAAACCTAGATAGGAGGGACTAGGAGTCGAGGAGGATTCTGGGAAAGAGAAAGACAAGAGAGTTCGAGATGTAACCGCATGGGGTAGGAAGCCGGGAACTATTCTCCGGTAAGAAACATACTTAGATTAACGATTATGGGGTAATTACTTAAGTCAGAGCTAGCCAGTTAGAAACAAGCAAGGCCAACAGCTTCATAATTAATATAGCCTCCTGTGTGTTTATTTGGGACTCATGCGGATCGAGAACCAGGCTGGCGCGGCAGAGCCCAGGCGCCTGGCGGGGGATAAACCAAAGCGGCTAGCAAAAGAAAAAGCTTGTCTTAACAGGCCACCATTCAGGGACACCTCAGACACAGGCCTAACCTCAGTGGCTGTTTATAAGCACAGAGACAAATTCCATAAGCCACATCTTGTGTTCTTCACTCTAAAGCTGACAATTTCTGGTTCTTGTTGGGACTGGAATGTGCCCCCCTTGTTCAATTACATCTTTACCAGCTTTCTGACTCTTACTAAGCTTAGTTGTTCTGGTACTTGTTCTGTATACCAGAATGGCCTCAGACTCAGAGATCCATAAATCTTTGCTTTTCCAGATCTAGGATTAAGGCATGCAACACCTCACCTGCCTCTAAAATTTTGTTCAAATAATATTAACTTGGTGGAATCTTACCTATGAGGGATCTTTCCCTGACGCCACCACTTCCTTAATTCCATTCTTATTCATTTATCTCGTAGATCACAAGAGCTCCATTATACACCCTTGTGATCCTTTTCTCCTCATAATTTATATTATGTACTTTACTGTTTGCCTTGCTCATTTTCATTATAAATCTTCATTAAAGTTAACACTATTCTCAACATAGGAAACAGCAAAGCGTGCCCCCAAAATGACACACTTCAATGTGCCCTCTCCAGGTAAGTGATACCCCCTAATAGGGCAATTATTTATGAGATTAGGGTGCCTATTACATTTACACTACCACACTAGGCAATAACCTATAATTATTTTTCTTCTACACATGCATAATAATAGACAAACCCCTAATTATTTACCATTTTCCCATAGATTAAGGCACATTTCAATCCATATCAGAGAAGCTTCTCTTTGTAGTAGATGACAATTCACACACAGATCCACAACTGACCAAAGTTTAAAGAATAAATGACTGCAGATTGTTCATCGCCTTTCTGCAACAAATCAGGTTTCATTACTGAAAGTGAGTACATAAGGAATATATAAGCACCCGAGGTAGTGTATTACTACAAGATTACAGTGCCTCTGTGTAGCGACCACACTCGACCAGAAAGAATGACTTGGCAACGAGGAATCTTCTTCTCACAGGTTATCCTGGAACCTTGCTTACAGGGAGTGGCCCCGAGCCCAGGAAGTTGGGACTTAATATACTCAGCGATAGCCAATCAACTACACCCAGGTGACACACTAGAATAGGTTGTCACCAAGCAGATTTAGAAGGGTACGTGGCCTTACTCCTAATAAGGAGTTGTTTACTTACTAAGAGCACTCACCCTCAGCCTGGCGGAATGTGGAAACTGGTGCCATCTTGTAGGCTCGGTACTCTGCTGCTCCCAACAGTGCCCCCTTTTTTGTTTTTATATAAGAGGAGTAGCCGTGTCTATCTGTTATTAGATTTCAGTTATCTCTGTCTTAGGTTCAACCCCAGTGTGCCTATCTTACCTGTCATAGAGTCTCTGTGTGGCCCTCACTGGCTCATGTCTTAGGTTGAAGGGAAAACTTTCATTTTGTAGGAAGTGTAGGTGCCCGCCATTGAGCATGACTTAATCGGATACGGATCACTCACTCAGCAAATGCAAGACAGACGCCTAGTTTTCTGTCAGCATGGATAACCATGCTTGAGGGGATTGTCCTGCTTCCACCGCAGCAAAGGCCTGTACCAACATGGCAGCTTGGGATTTTTGCGACTTCCTAATCCTGCATAGACAGGCAGACAAATATGGCTAACAACATCATAGAAAGCAAAACACCCACGCCAGCATATTCCTTAACATAACTAAAAGCTTGTTTAAGTGTATTTAAAACAGCATTGACAGTGGTTATCTCCAGGGGCGTAGCATTCAGAGAAATGATCTGACTAGTCAGGGTATCCGTCAGGGTCTCGAACTCCTTACTCCAATTTCCCCAGAGGTATTCACTCAATTGCTGGATCAGGTTACTATTTTTTGTGAAGTTCTCAGCCAACCTGGAGGTAATACACAAATAAGAGAGGAAAAGAATACATCCTAATTTGGTCAATATTGCCAAGTCATCAATCTGTTCTTGAAGAAGATCCACTCTTTGATTTACAGTCAAGAGGCCAGCTTTCAAATGACCATCGATGGATTTCAAAGTAGCCAATGTGGAGGCCGTCTTCTCCACAATTTCATTAGCTGTCTTAGCAGTCTGAGTTGTTGCAATCACGGCAACGGCAGCTGTCATCACTGTTGTGGCAGACACAGCTATTGCCGTGACCAAAGCCACTGTTATCCCAAAATCTCTTTTCGTTCTGAGCAGGTGAGAGATTTGGAAAGTCTGAGTATCTACTTTGACTGGGATAGGAACACATGTGGGAACTGTAATTACCACAACTGTATTACAAGTACCATTCCAGAACTAACTTGCGATGCAGGTTGCCTCAGATGTATTACAAGAGACAGGGTCTACTGTGGCATTGGTGACATTAACCAGCAGAAAGAAGAATGGTGCTTTTAAGCACACTGGACTGGCAGGAACAGTAAAATTGTTCATAATTTTATTTATAGTAACATTCTTAAGAAAACCCTTCAGGTCTCTAGTAGCAGAGATGTTAAGGAGCCAAACAGACAAATTTTGAAGAACAGCAAAGGATTCTAGGGATGTGAAGGCTCCACATTCATTAGATAGTACCCATTGAAACCAGGGCCAAGTATTTTTCTTACTTGTCTTTTGATTAGTCTGATTGGCAAGGTTGAAATAATATTTTCCCAAAGGAGGGAAAAACTCAAACCCTGGTGCGATCTGCCTAGCCTTATGGTCTGGGCTTTGGCAGGGTGTCCATTGAAGAAGGTACCCTAGGCAAAATAGGGTAATATTTGACAGGTAGTGGAATTCCCTAGTCCAAAGCGTGAGTGCGAGGGTTGGAGCCCCTCCATCAGCATTCATAGGGTAGTAATGTTCATAGCATTACTACCTCCATTGCCATTGCCCAAGCCCAAGAAAGCACCTGCACTTACTTGACTCAACGCTTCATTGAGCATTGCAACAGGAATATGATTCTGACTCAGGGGATAAAGCCAATTGCCAGCCGAGCCATTTTTCAACCATATGCATGGATTAGAATTATTAAGGCTCCCTGAAGAAAAACATTAGTTGCATTACATATAGCCTTGCTGGGATCTAAATTCATGCAGGGCAAACCTAATTCACAACTAGTGGAAAAGAAGACAGGCAAGACCTTAGACATAGAATGAACAGGTAAGGGAATTGGCCACACTTGCTATAGGCCACAAAATTTGTTCATTGGCCTGTATCAGCAGCGGGGACGTCAGGGCCATCATCATCAACAGAAACATGATTGAGGCTTCAACTTGCTTGTTGCACCATCACTTCAGTCTCTCTGGGATCCACACTGGATCTTGTTGATCCTGGGGAAAAACACAAACAGAACCTCTCACCCATGCTAAAACTGGGTCTGGTCCATGCCATAGTCCCGTGATGACATCTTTCCATTTGACATACCCCTGATTCTGATTCTGATGCCTATCTGCAGCAGACAGACCTTGAGCATCCAAATTTAAAAAATGTAATGTAAACAGAGCTAAGGATAATTGTTCCTTTGGTGTTCTACCATGGCCTATTCCCCCTTTTTGTTTTAATAAACATTCTTTCAATGTGTGATGAGCTCTTTCAACTATTCCTTGTCCTTGGGGTTTATAGGGTAGGCTGTGGTTTCAATGAATCTTCATCTGTTTACAAATTGAGCCACGTAGGCTGGTCCATTATCTGTTTTCAATTTCTGAGGTTTACCCCAGGCAGCCCACGCCTCAAGGCAATGCCCAATGAAATTGCGAGCCTTTTCGCCACTCATAGGCATAGCGTGAATAATGCCTGAACATGTGTCCACGGACACGGGAATGTATTTAAGATTCCCAAACCTAGAAAAATGAGTGACATCCATCTGCCATATCTTCAAGGGTAATAACCCTCTGGGGTTAATTCCCACACCAGGGGTTTGCAAGAAAGTTACACATTGTTGACAGTTCAATACTATCTGTCTACCTTCTGCTCGGGATAGCTGAAATCTTTTCTGTAAAGTTTTTGTAGATACATGAAATTGTTTATGAAATTGCTGTGTTTGCTCTGCTGGGGAACCGAAAAAGGCATATTCTCTTCTAGTGCACAAAACTACAGCTTCACTGCATTTACATAATTGTCCTGGCAAGTTAGTATGAGCCCTAATATAATGTATAAAAAATTTCTGATCGCGATGACAAATCAACATCTGCAACTCCTGTATGAGCTTGCAAACTGTACAGTTTGGTTTAATAGATCCTGCAACCTCCAGGGCTCTAACAGCATTCACAACATATGCTGAAACAGAAATCAGATTGAAGGAAAACGGGCAATTTCTAAATACTTCAAGAATAATTGTACACTCAATAATCTGGGGGGAACCTGGTGGATACTGAAATTTTATTGGGTCCTGAAGTTCTATCATATACGCCCCGCAGCCTTTCTTTGACCCATCAGTGAAAATGTTTATGGCTCCAGGAATAGGAGCAGTCACAGTCATCTTAGGAAAAATGACCGGGTGTTTCTTAACAAATGGCATTAAAGGGTGCTTTGGATAATGATTATCTATTTCTCCTGAATATCCACAGCGTAGAATGGCCCATTCATCTACTGTCCCACAAAGGACCTTAACTGTATATGGGATTATGATCTTACTTACCTGTCCCCCTCTGTCTACCTTCATATACTCCCCCACTCTACTACCACTCCAATATCTCTTCATTTCCATCCCTGTGTCCCAACCACCGCTTATTCCTCACCAGTTCTTTTATTTATGTGCTCTGTCCCTCCCGCCTCTATGTCTTTGCACACCCTAATTGACTACCTCCATCTCACTTTTCCTCCCTCCTCAACATCACCCTCGAGATTATTCTTCCTCTGTCACAAATAGGGTCTCACTACATATCCAAGACTAACATAGAGTTCTTTATGTAGACCAGACTGGCATTGAACACACAGAAATTCTCATCTCTGCTTCCTGAGCATGCATTGGGAAAGGGTGTAGAATTAAATTTTGGAACACATGGGCAAATATTCTCACCACATTTGCCCACAATTTCAATAGCATAAATATGATATATCATGAATGTGAGAAACATTTTTATTTAAAATGTTGTGTTCATCAATAAACATGCATATCTGAACTACAAAAATGTTAGGAAATGAAAAGCATATGTCAAATGCTCATGAGTATAGAAGATCAAGTCTAGGGTAATTAAGTACGTAGAAGACATGAAAATAAGAATGAACATGTGTAACATGTTGTCTTCCTGCCAGCCACCTGGGTCTTGTAGAGCTGTCTGAAGCCCCAAATAACATGCAGGACACTATATTAACTATGAAGTTGTTGGCCATTTGCTATTGTTTCTCATTGGCTGGATCTGACTTAACTATTGACCCAAAATTACTAATATATATTTTATAAGGACTTATCATTCCAAGAACACAAACTTACATCCCCTCTTCCTGGGAATCACATGGTGATGACTCCCTTCAGTACATTTCCCAGAATCCTCCTAGACTCCTAGTCCCACCCATCTTGATTCCCTATTGGCCAACAGTGCTTTATTGACATATACACAGGACTTCCCCATCATCTCCTCTTTTCTGTCTAAATAAAAAGAAAATTTTTAACTTTAACATAGTCAAATTATATATAACAGAACAGTTATCAAGCAAGAACTATAGTTACAAAATTTTGTTCATTAACATTTAGTAACATTTAGCTTACCTTTTATCATAACTAAGGAAAACTATAACAACTCTTTGTCTTTAACTCCATCAAAGACCACAGAAGGATAATATATAAATACTAGAATTGACAGAGACATCTCATTTCCTAGACAGACACCCAACATTCCTCTGTAAGGTTGGGGCATCTATCTTAAGCCCATAGGCCACAGTGTGTCTGGAAGACTTCTCAGTAAAGCAGGAAAATTTCAAACTGTCTATGTGTATTGGCAGTCTGTTAGTCATTTTTCTGTGTCCTGCAGAAAATCCAGCAGATTCTTCCATGAAGCAGGAGCCCTGAAGGACTGTCCAAATTCAGTAGTCACTTTTCTGTGGGTCCTGCATATCCAGATTATACAGCAACAGTCAAACAGTCTAAGGAAGAGCAGTTTCTTGCCCAAATTGCTAATCTTACCATGTTGAAAACAAACTCCATAACGAGTTTCTTCAATGGCCATCTTCCTCTCAGATGTAATTGATATGCCAGGAGCAGACATTTCTCCTTGTCAAGAAAACCCATAAACCATTTTAAATGCCATTTTCTGAAGGTCTTTGAAAGGTTTGAAGACTATCTAAAATATATCTCTATATCTAGAAAACCTAACTAACCTAGCTATAATTTCTGACTGTTTTAGGTTCTATCTATAATCTGTATTTAATTATGTATTACATTTTAAAAGATCAGTATAAACACAATACATAATCAAGAGGAGAAATACACACATCACAAAATTGACCTTAAATTTGTATCAATAAATGAAAAACCAGAGCAACACAAAGTATTCATTTCCATACCATAAACCCCTTTTACCTTTATGAAGACATTGGTTGTGATCAATAACCAATTATTAGCAACCCCATTTAAATGAAAACAAAGATTTTTAAACAATATTTGGGAATTTGGACATTTCTCATTGTAAATTCCTTCCTGCTGATAGGGGTTGCTGTCCATACCATGGGGACAAAACTCCTGTCATGGACAACAGTGCTTTATTTACATATATACAGGACTTCAATATAAAACATGTTTTAGTCATGATTCTCTAGAGTGAAATAACTTCTAGTATATTTCCCTATATAAAAAAGGGAGATTAATTAGAATGACTTGCATGATAAACCAGCTATTGACTAATCCAACAATGACTGAACATAATTGGAAGTGCAAGGGTTCAATAGTTGCTCAGGACAGAAGCGTAAATGTCTAACCTGGTCTTCAATCTATTCCGGAATCTCTAAGAAGTAGGCTATCATGACAGTGATTTAAAAAAACTTGCTAAGAATGCAAGAGCAAGGACGAAAATGGAAACAGCTGCCTTCTTCCCTGACCCCAGATATCCTCCCAGCAGAAGCTGTTGTTCAGATTAGGTCTGGATTAAAAATCTGCATTTAAGATGAGTCTTCCTACCTCAAAGATTCAGATCACAGGTTGATTTTCCCAATTAAAATTACAAAACCCCCTCACAGGTGTGCCCTACACTTTTCCTTTTCAGTGAAATTCAGATGTAGTCAAATTGACAATCATATGTAGCCATAATGTCCCCAAGAATCTTAGAAACAAACAAAAAAATTACACTCCTCAAAGGACCCTTGCTGTAACACAAAAGATAAATGACCCAGTGACTGATATTGTTGTTCAAACTGAAAATAAGGAAAGCAAAACAGCCTCCCACTAGCTCTCACTTAAACTGAGAGACTGATTTACACACCACCTCTTCACCAGTCCTAAAACTGCTGCCTCTCCTCATTGTGGATAGAGAATTGTGACACTAGAATGTCTCCCTGTTCTCCCAGATACTGAGCCTTGCTATCTCCTGTGAGGTTGGAGAATCAAGGGCTCCTTTTGTCAGAGAGACAGTATGAATGCCTGATATGGAATTTGCTCCTGCCCTATGTACTTCCCTAAATCTGGGATCAAAAACATGAGTTCTGTCTCTCTTTTAGATTGATCCAGTGTCAGATATCACTGAGTGAACTTGAACTCAGAAAGATCTGTCTACCTATCCATCCTGAGCACTATGAATAAAGGTGTTTACTAGCACTATTAGCTTCTTGAATGTGGGAATGAGGATGTATGTGTGAATGTATGGTTACTGGATGTTTTGCAGTCTGATAGAGAGACAGAGAGAGACAGTTTACTAGCATTTTATTAGAATGACTTACAGCCCATGCTCTGTGTACTCCAACAATGTGGTGGGAGGTGGGTGGCACAGCCCCTGGACCTGATCTGCGGTGCACAGAGGTGAAGGCTGCTTGCTTGGACCAAACGCAGTTCCGGTGGGTAGCCTTTATTTTCTGTGGTGGGATTAAGAACAGGAAAGAAGCCGGGCGGTGGTGGCACACGCCTTTAATCACAGCACTCGGGAGGAAGAGGCAGGCGGATCTCTGTGAGTTCGAGGCCGGGCTGGACGGATAGCCTCCAAAACAATATGGAGAAACTCTGTCTCGTAAAACCGAAAAAAAAAAAAAACAAAAGAACAGGAAAGAGACTCTTGTATGTCAGGTCTACTCCTGCTTTCTTCGGTTGATGTGATTTTTTTTAAATTTGTTTTTACCGGAAAAAGCCAAGTTGAAGACACCAAGGGCATGTCCCACCACTGAACAGATCAGATTTTAGTGCTGTTTTGCATAAGCCACACCCACAGTTGCCCTAGGCAATTGGTGGCTTGTAGGGGATTAGGGGGCAGGGATTATGCATGTAGCACAAAATTGAGCTATAAAAGCTTGTGCATTTGGCCCAGGGTCTCTCTTGGAATACTTTGAAAAAAGGAAAAGCATTCTCTTGTTCCCAGAGAAGCCTGAAGCAAGGTGTTTGCAGGTGGCTTCTAGAGATATGGAGGCAGCTCAGTTGCTCTCAGAAGGTGAGTCTCACTGTAAGATGTTTTCAGGTTGCAAGTCCTCAAGCCATACTGTTGAGCCTCAGGTGTCTTGGTGTTCTTTTCCTTCAGCAGATTCAGCCTTGTCAGCTCCTGTGGCCACAGACCTCCACCAGGATAAAGTTCAGGGGGCAGCAGAGCTGGCTGGCAGGGGCAAGTACAGTGCGAACTGCGAGAAGCCCCTTGGCGTGGGTGCGGGTCTCGTGAACACAGGCAACAGCTGCTACATGAATGCAGCTTTGCAGTGTCTGACACACATGCCACCCCTTGCCAACTACCTGCTCTCCCGGGAGCACTTTCAGAGCTGTTGCCTCCGGGATGGCTGTGCAATGTGTGCTCTGGAAGCTCACGTGACTCGGAGTCTCCTCTACTGCACGGATACTATGCAGCCCTTGAGCAAATTGACTCGTGCCTTCCACAAGCACAAGCAGGAAGATGCCCATGAGTTTCTCAAGTTCACCTTGAATGCCATGCACGAATCCTGCCTTGGAGGGAGCTAGCACTCCGAAGACCGCTCTGAGGATAGCACCCTGATCTACGAGATATGTGGAGGCTCGTGGAAATCTCAGGTCAAGTGTCTCCAGTGCCAGGGCACCTCAGATGCCTTTAGCCCGTTCCTGGACATCACCCTGGATATCCATGCGGCCCAGAGTGTGAACCAAGCCTTGGAGAGTCTAGTGAAGGCCGAAGAGATGTGTGGGGGAAAACGCCAACCACTGTGACCATTGCCAGGGGGAGATGCCAACTTTGAAGAGCCTGACAGTTCAAAGAGCCTCCAAGGTTCTCGTGCTAGTGTTGAGCCGCTTCTCAGACTGCACGGGTGGCAAAACGAACAGGAAAGTAAGGTACCTGGAGTCCCTGGACCTGCGGCCATACATGTCTCAGTCCAATAAAGGACAGTTGGTGTATGCCCTGTATGCTGTGCTGGTCCACACTGGTATGACTTGCCACAGTGGACATTGCTTCTGCTATGTCAGAGCTGGTGACAGCAAGTGGTACTATATGGATGATTCTAAGGTCACCAGGTTCGACGTGACTTGTGTCCTGAGTGAGCAGCTGGTCTGCTCTTCTGTGTCCAGCAGACTGATAGCAGAGAGTGCCGTGCCCGCTGCACAGCCTGTATCAGAGAATGTGGCGAGGTATCGCGGTAACTGAGGCTATATAGGGAAAAACAATATATTTATTTATCAGGGAGAGAGAGAGTCGCACATACCAGGAGTTAGAAGCGTGGCTGGCTTCCAGGAGAAAAAGAGGGAGGCCCCTTTTCCTTTCACTACCTTTTATCTCTACCTTGACCCCGCCCTGTTGGGCGGGTAGCTTTGTGGGGTTCACTCCTACAATTCCCCTTTTAGTCTAAATAGAAGATTTAAATTTGATACAAACTCAAACATATACAACATATATACATAGAGGGTGATAATTAAGTTATAATCTACTTATCCTAAACTAAACATATCCATTTCACCTAAATTCTAAACTTATCTGAAAGGGATGCCTAAGTCTGAACACCTCCTTCCGGTTCCAACCCTAAATAATTGCAAATTACACTAACAGGGGTAAACTATCCTTTTATGTCAATAGTAGGGAGAGGGGACGTGGAATTCTCAAAGTTACTTCCTGCTGACGTGGGACGATGACAATCATGGGGACCTGTGGGAAAAATTGTTAGTATAACAAGAGTCTTAAATAGGTCGTTTTGCAGGAGAGGCTTGACTGAAGTTCTGGATTAGATTTCTGATTTTGATTGAAGCTCTTGTCTGAAGCTCTGATCAGATTGTAGAAGATGCACTGTATCAGTTTCTTGGCCTGACGATGTGTCGGGTGATGTAGTTCCAAGCTGGTTTCAGGATGGTGCCTGTCAGGTGGGGTCGATGATGTGGGGCAGTTCAGATGTATCCAGTCGAATCAGGCAGAGTTGGGAAAGTGAATCCACATTGTCTTTCTGAAGCAGTTGAAGATCACTGTCAAGAAATCCCTTTGTCTCTAGAAAACTGAAATATTAATGTTAGCACAGAAATTCTTAACTTCTATGTGTATGAATACTGGAAAAGGCAACCCTGAGGAAGATAATACACATGAAGGAGATTAGAGTTTTAGAAAAATCAAATATACACAGATGACAGTCCCCATATATGTATGTCTTTTTTTGATGTTGTTTCTGTCTTATATCAATGGCTCTTTGATATAATACAGAAAGTCTGAATTACATTTTAACAATATGCTTGGGTTTAAAGTAGGAGAGCCAATCCAACTCCAAAGCCAGCAATAATTAAATGAATTGGGACTCAGGCATATTAAGAAGTGGAAGAAATAGAAATTATAATAACACAATACAGAGATGTAGACATTGATAACACATCACATTATTTCATGTTTGGTGGTCCTCTGAGTAGCTATCCTTTCTTCTTTAGGTATCCATATACCTAGGGTTTTCTAATTGTCCTGTAAAGACACAAACAGAATACTTCTCTTTCCTTTTATGAGGTCTCCTTATGCTTAGCAGACCTTGTAGATGAGCTGTCATCCTTCCTCCTCCTGAGACGTTTTCTGTTCTGATCGAATCTTAATTAATTTAGATGGGATCCAAAGCTTTTCTTCTCCTGTGGAAACAAAAGCATAGCCCCTTCCCCAACGTAACACATATCCTGGTTTCCAGACTGAGGTCATAACATCCTTAAAATACACTGGTTGGTTCAATTCAGAAGTCTTCTCTGTAGTCCAGTGTCTTTCTGCTGCAGTTTGTCCTTTTTCATCAGCATTAAGAAAATTCAATGTTAGTAAAGCATTGTGTAACCTGTGTTTAGGGGTCTTTGTTCTCCCCGGCTGCTTATGAAGCATTTCTTTTAAGGTTCGGTTAGATCTTTCAATCACTGCTTGTCCTGTGGGATTGTAAGGTATACCAGTTACATGTTTTATATTATAATATTTGAAGAATTGTTCCAATTTACTGGAGACATATGCTGGAGCATTGTCAGTTTTTATCGTTTTAGGTATACCCATAACAGCCATCACCTCTAAGAGGTGTGTAATAACAGAGTCAGCCTTTTCAGAGCTGAGGGCAGTAGCCCATTGGAATCCTGAGAACGTGTCTATGGTATGGTGTACATATTTTAAACTGCCAAATTCTGGGAAGTGAAATACATCCATTTGCCAAAGTTCATTTCTATGAATACCTTTAGGATTACAACCTGCTGGTAATGGATTTTGATTGTAGAAGGAGCAACTGGGGCAATTTTTTACTATTTCTTTGGCTTGTTGCCAGGTGATAGAAAAATCCTTCTTTAAACCTTTGCTGTTGACATGGTGTTTCTTATGAAATTCTGAAGCTTCCAACACATTACCTACTAACAAACGATCAATTTCATCATTGCCTTGTGCCAGAGGACCTGGCAAACCTGTATGGGACCTGATGTGTGTTATATATATAGGATGAGTCCTGTTTCTGATGGTTTCCTGTAATTGTAAAAATAATGAGGTTAATTCTGTACTATCAGGAACAAATTCTGCAGTCTCAATATGCAAGACAACTCTTTCCGCATACTGAGAATCCGTGACTATATTTAGAGGCTCTGTAAAGTCTTTAAGTACCATGAGAATGGCATATAACTCTGCCTTTTGTACGGAGTTGTAAGGGCTTTGAACTACTTTACTTATATTTCCTGATTTATACCCTGCCTTACCTGATTTGTTTGCATCCGTGTAGAAGGTAAGAACTCCAGAAATAGGTGTTTGTCTCACGATACGTGGAAGAATCCAAATTGTTTTCTTTATGAATTTTATTCTCTCTGTTTTGGGATAGTTATTACTAATAGTTCCCAAAAAGTCACTGCAAGCTATTTGCCAATACTCATTATCTTTCCATAAGGAGGAAATTTCATCATTTGTTAAAGGTACAATAATTTCAGCTGGATCTTTCCCAGTCAATTGACGAAGCCTTAACTTACCTTTTAATATCAAATCAGAGATCTTTTCTATATATGTTTTCAATTTTTTATTCTGTTTATGTGGCAGAAATACCCATTCTAGTATGATGTCTTCCCTCTGCATTAATATTCCTGAGGGGTATTCTCTAGATGGTAAAATAACTAGAATACAATCCAGGTTTGGATCCACACGGTCCACATGTGCTTCTAATATTCTCTTTTCTACCCATTCTAATTCTTTTTCAGCCTCAGCTGATAGTACTCGTGGGCTGTTTAGATCTTTATCTCCTTTTAAAGCCATTTTCAAATGTTTCAAATCATGCCCTTCTACACCGATAATTGTCTGTAATTGAGAGATTTCACCTAATAGTTTTTGAAGATCATTAAGAGTCCGGTAACGATCTCTTCTAATCTGTACTTTCTGTGGTCTAATTTTCTGAGCATCTATTTTATAACCTAAATAGTTAATAGAATCTCCTCTTTGTATTTTTTCTGGGGAAATTTGTAATCCCCAGCGAGGCAAAGTTTCTTTTACTGCTTCAAACATCTTTTCCAATGTATCCTTATTTGAATCAGACAATAATATGTCATCCATATAATGATATATTAACGAATGTGGAAATTTTTTACGAATTATTTCTAGAGGTTTATTCACAAAATATTGACACAAAGTTGGACTGTTTAACATACCTTGAGGTAGTACCTTCCACTGGAATCTCTGTACCGGACGGGAATTATTATAGGTAGGTACCGTGAAGGCGAACTTTTCTCTGTCGTTTTCTTGTAACGGTATGGTGAAGAAACAATCTTTTAAGTCTATAACTATAATTGGCCAATCCTTAGGAATTAGAGAAGGTAATGGCATCCCAGGTTGTAGAGACCCCATAGGCTGAATTACCTTGTTGATGGCTCTAAGATCAGTAACCATTCTCCACTTACCAGACTTCTTCTTGACAACAAAAACAGGTGAATTCCATGCACTAGTTGATTCCTCAATATGTCCAGCATCTAACTGTTCCTGAACTAACTTCTCCAAAGCCTCTAACTTCTCAGATGTCATAGGCCATTGACCCACCCAGACGGGTTCATCTGTCAGCCATTTTAAGGGTAGAGCTTTTGGTTGCTCTGTTGGTTTGGCACTAGCATCTTGCATCTGTACAGCCTGTACATTTGGCATCTGTTTTCTGTACTGCCTTACTTTATTCTTTGTACCACTAGAAGCTTGTCTATGATTCCTAGCTGATACAGGAGGAATGTTAATCTGTGTATTCCATTGCTGGAGTAGATCACGACCCCAGAGGTTTATAGCAATATCTGCAACGTATGGCTTTAACCTTCCTCTCTGTCCTTCTGGCCCAATAAAGTCAATCCATCTAACGCTCTGTTTAACTTCAGATAGGGTTCCAATCCCTAAGAATTGAACATTAGCCTCTTTTAAAGCCCAGTCGTGTGGCCAGGACTGCTGATTAAGGATAGTGACATCACTGCCTGTGTCCAGTAGACCGTAAATTACCTTATTATTTACCTTAACTGCCAGCTTGGGTCTATGATATTGTATAGAAGTTTGCCAAAATATATGTTTTGTATCTCCTCCTGATGTAATTGATTCATCCTCTGGAGCTAATGTATTGTCCAGTGCCGTATAATTTACAATGGGCAGTGGATCTTCTAATTGTCCTGGGAGAGGCTGTCCTCCACTGTCACTGGGAATGACCGGATAATCTCTCTTTTGGGGCTCGGTTGAGCCCCTGAGATCCGTTTTTTGGCTTTAAAGATCTACCTTGTCTATCTGTTGTGGATCTGCATTCATTTGTCCAATGCCGGCCTTTTCCACACCTCCTGCAGAGACCAGGAGGTTGAGGCCTTCTGTTTGACACATTCCTGGTAGAAGAATTATTCCTAGGAATGTGTTGTCTACAGTTCCTACTCAGATGTCCCATTTTACCACAATTAAAACATCTAAAGTTTTGATGTCTTTTAAAATTTCTAGAGATTGCTTGCCCAACCCAATTTGGTATCTCCTCTTGGGTAGGCCATATTTCATCCTGATTCCTCCTAAATCCTTTAGAAATGGCTTCTCCTATCCAAGTTCCTGCCTCTGGATTGTCATACTCAACATTAGTTGTATATAAGACCCATTCCTCCAATGGTGCTGATCTTACCTTTAATGGCCACAGTATCTGTTTGTAATGTGGGTTTGCATTCTCATAAGCCAACGATTCTGTAAGAAGTCGCCTAATATTAGGATCAGTTATTTGTAAATCTACTGCTCTGGATAATCTTTGTAAGAATTCAGAGAATCTTTCTCTCAGACCCTGTATCACTTTCGAGTATGCTTCAACTCTTTCCCCTGGTTCACGAACCTTATCCAAAGCATTTAGTGCTGCTGTTTTGCATAAATCAAATGTACGCTCATCATAACCAGCTTGGACCTGCGGGTCAGAAAATTGCTTCTCTCCCATAATCTTACTTTCAGAAGCATCAAAGCCATCCTTCAAACCTTGAAGTTCAAGGGCCTTGGCTTCCTGTCTCCACAAAGCTTTCCACTGTATTTGTGTAGACTGGTCCAACACTGCAGATATTAAATCATTCCAATCTGAGGGAGTTATCTTATTAGTAGTTGCCCATGTGTTTAGTAACTGTTTTACATAAGTACTGTGGACCCCAAAAGTCATGATCGCATTTTTAATTGTTTTCATATCTTTTATGGGAATAGGTTCCCATTTCTGTGTAGTGGAACCAGATTGGTGCCTCCGTGATGATGACCTTTCTACTACAGTTACTGGAAAGGCCACCTTAGGATGTCTAGTAGCCATATTTCGTTTATTTCCTAGTGGCCTAGCATCCATTGACTCCACTTCTGATATTTCAGAGGATGTATCTTCTAAAGATTGAAATTTTGCAACCAGGTCATCCTTTAAGTCTCGTATTTCCTGCATTAAAAATTGTTCCAATTCCTTGGACTGTTCATTGAGGTCTTCTATTTCCTCCATTAAAAATTGTCCCAAGTCCTCAGATTGTTCATTAAGGTCTTGGATTTTCTGCATTAAAGATTGTTTTAACTCTTTGGATTGTTCAGTTAAACGAAATTCCAAGCTTTTCATACCATCCTCCCTAAAAACTCCAAAGGCATCTATTTTGCCTTCCAGAAAACACATTCGATCCACTAGGTTGCCATTATTATCAGACATAGATTGAATCGACCCTGCTAATTTTGAAAATTCCTCCTGGTTATATTCCATCTTAGCCATAAATGTAGTGGACATCGAATTGAATGTGTCTCGAAGGTTGTCCTGGTCAAATTTAACCAAGTCCCCTTGTTCCTGAATTTTTAACTCTAATTTTTTAATTGACTCTGCTAAATTGGAAAGTTCCACCTGGTTAGAGTCAATCTTAGCGGACATTGAATTAAATGTAGCCAAATCCACTTGTTCCTGAATTTTTGACTCTAATTTTTGAAACATAAGCTCATGTTTCTTCCAAGTGATTATATGTATTAATACACTAATCACAAGCATGACACACATATACGTAAGAAAAATATCATAATTGTCTTTTACCACATAATCCATCACATTGGTAATGAAATCTCCAAAATCCTGCAGTGTTAAATTACCTGCCATGTTATAATTAGATGTTCTTACCATCAATCGGTGATTCCTAAATTGGAAAAATTCACCTCCTTTATTATCTCAAATTAAAATACCTGTAGTTACCGTGCTTGGCCAGCAGATGGCGGAGGTGTACTGCTAAACGCTACCTCTCCGCGGAAAATCGGATGCTCCCAAGGAACCTGTGAAAGCTTAATGGGCAGATTTGGGAAGGCAGATTCACCGCACAGCAGTGGAGCTTGCAAAGGCTCTGGTAGCTGCTGAGGCAGTATAGTGTAGAATTAATCAGGCACGAAAGTCCCCGGTTCTGCTTGGCGGGCGGCAGCGGGGGGAGGGAGTGGGCAACCGATGGCCGGGATGCTGGCGGCTGGAACGCGCGGGCGGTCAGCAACTGGGAGTTGCAGCAGTGGGCTGTGAGCAGCACGTGTGGCGTTGGCGGGCGGGCGGCAAAGGGGTCTGAGTCCCCGGTTCTGCGCGCTTGGCGGGCGGCAGGAGCGCAGAACGATCGCCGAGGGGGGGGGGCAGCTCCGGGCGCACGGGCGGCGGTGGTGGCGGGGGACGCCCAATGATCATGCGCAGCAGCTGACTGTGTCCGCGCAGGGTACACGCAGCGATAGACTGCTGCGGTGTCCGCGAACGGGCGAACAGCACGCGGCAGCTGTGGACAGCAAGCGTGGGGGCGCTGGGCGGCAGCGGCCGGTGGGGCAGCAGGGCTTGTGGGGAAGGGAAAACAGCTCCTCGTGGAGAGGCCAATTGCTCTATTCGCGGTCCAGCTGCCGGTACGCGCAGCGGCCGACTGGGGCAGGCGGCTGGGCCGCGGGCGATGTAGCCACCACGGCTGGAGCGAACTAGCACTCACCTCGGGATGCCGAATTCAGGCGGTTTCCCAGGCGTGGGCTGTAATTCCAAACTACTTCTGCCACCAGGTATCGTGGTAACCGAGGCTATATAGGGAAAAACAATATATTTATTTATCAGAGAGAGAGAGAGTCGCACATACCAGGAGTTAGAAGCGTGGCTGGCTTCCAGGAGAAAAAGAGGGAGGCCCCTTTTCCTTTCACTACTTTTTATCTCTACCTTGACCCCACCCTGTTGGGCGGGTAGCTTTGTGGGGTTCACTCCTACAGCGAGGGTGTCAGGACTGATGACACAGAGACAGTCGGTTGCGTTAAGAAATCTTTATGCTCCCCAAGAAGGCTCAGGAGAACTTCTCAAGAAACGCTTCCCTCCAGAAAAGCTTCTGGCATAAATACACTACCCCCCCCACACACACACACATCCCCCTTCCTCCTCCTGGCTGGTGGTTAAATCCCTGACACCAGAATCGGCAGCAGCAGGGGACAGGAAGAGGTAGCTAGCCATTGGAAAGATCAAAGTCAGGGTGTTTCAGTGAGCAAGCCCTTATCGAGTCCTTATCAGGAACTTATAGCTCTGGTAAACATTTCTTAGGACACTGGATTGTTTTCAGCAAACATGTTTTCAGGAAACATTGTCTCACAGCTGCTTGCTCCCAGGCTGATGGAGAAGTGGGTTTCTGGCCAAGGCCTGTTGTTCCCACAATTCCTCCTTTTTTATTTTCTAATGAGGCACTCCTGGCTTAGGTCAAGTAGGGTCACCCTCCCTTGCCTGTCCTTGAGGGACCTTGTGACCCCTGTCTTAGGTGGGAGGTGTCTTCCCCACAGGTTGCCCGTCATCGGAAGAACCTCATCATTAAATCATCTATAACCAAACTTCATGGCTATCGGGATTGCCATGAGCTTAGTGTTACTCAGCTAAGGCACGTTTGAATTCAGCATAAAGCCAGAATGCCTACTGCCACTGGCCACTGTCACCATTCCCAGAACCCCCACTGACATAGTGCCTCTCTGTCACCTACCCATCCCCCGATCTGGGCCACCATCAACCTTTTTTTGCTACAAGGGTGATTTACAGTTATAATTTGACGGTCAAAACAGTGATAAAGTTTACAATCATTTTAAGATCCACTTAAGAAAGCATTTAGAAGGCACACTTGCATAGATACATTAGGTATACTCATTGATGTTACACATGCATAGTATGAAAAAGTATGAACAAGAGGCTTGTTGTACTATTTCTTTCTGTAGTGATGTAGTTTGTTGATTTAACATCAGTAGCCTCAGCTGAATGTGCGAATTGAGCCAAAGTCTCCTTTTGTTGTATTAGGACAAGTTGCATTTCTCCAGAAAAATACACTGGCATAGGCGCAACTCCAGAAACAGGAACCAACAAGGCTGACATTTCAAGTGGCTGTATCCTGTTTAAATACTGAAAAGGGGCTTTTGCCACTCATCATGGTCCATACCAGTGTCCAAATGTTTTAAATGGGTCCTTTTTTCCCCCAAAAGAAAAAACTGGCAAAATGAATTTCGTTGTTTTAAGGTGTGTCAAGGGCAAACTGCTAATCTTCCAGTTTTTTGTTGGCTTCGGGATGAAAACTCATGGGTCCAGGAGGTTGATGTAGCAGGACTGTTGAAAAACTGGAAATCTCGAACAAACTGTTTTATTTCTTTCTCGGGCTGTAGATTTGATGACATCAAGGGCCAAGAACACCAATTCTTCACAGACCTTGAAAGAACAATAATCAATGGAAAAACAAAAGACCCAGGATAGCCAAAACAACCCTGTTCAACAAGGCAACGTCCGGAGGCATCACCATCCCTGACCTCAAGCTCTATTATAGAGCTATAGTCCTGAAAACAGCTTGTTATTGGCACAAAAATAGACAGGTAGACCAATGGAATCGAATTGAAAATCCGGGTATTAACTCACACACGTACGAACATCTGATCTTTGACAAAGAAGCTAAAAATATACAATGGAATAAAGAAAGCATCTTCAACAAATGGTGCTGGCATAATTGGAGACTGGCATGTAGAAGAATGTGGATCGATCCATGTTTATCACCATGCACAAAACTTAAGTCCAAATGGATCAAAGACCTCAACATAAATCCAGCCACACTGAACCTCATAGAAGAGAAAGTGGGTGGTACCCTTGAACGAATTGGTACAGGAGACAGCTTCCTGAACATAACACCAGTAGCACAGACAGTGAGATCAACAATTAATAAATGGGACCTACTGAAACTGAGAAGCTTCTGTAAGGCAAAGGACACAATCAGCAAGACAAAAAGGCAGCCCACAGAATGGGAAAAAATATTCACTAAACCCACATCTGACAGAGGGTTGATCTCCAAAATTTAAAAGGACTCAAGAAGCAAGTCTCCAAAACAGCAAAGGACCCAATTAAAAAGTGGCCTGCAGAAGTAAATAGAGAGTTTTCAATAGAGGAGTCTAAAATGGCTGAGAGGCACTTGATAAAGTGCTCAACATCCTTAGCCATCAGGGAAATGCAAATCAAAACAACTCTGAGATACCATCTCACTCCTGTCAGAATGGCTAAAATCAAAAACACCAATGACAATTTATACTGGAGAGGATGTGGTGAAAGGGGAACACTCCTCCATTGCTGGTGGGAGTGCCAACTAGTTCAGCCACTTTGGAAATCAGTATGGAGATTCCTCTGAAAAATGGGAATAAACCTACCACAAGACCCAGCAACTCCACTCTTAGGCATATATCCAAAAGATGCCCATTCATACAACAAAGATGTCTGTTCCACTATGTTCATAGCAGCTTTATTTGTAATAGCCAGAACTTGGAAGCAACCTAGATGTCCCTCACCCGAAGAGTGGATAGAGAAAAAGTGGTGCATCTACACAATGGAGTACTATTCAGCAGAAAAAAATAATGGAATCATGAGATTCGCAGGCAAATGGATGACACTAGAAGAAACCATCCTGAGTGAGGTAACCCAGTCACAAAAAGAGAAACATGGCATGTACTCTCTCATATATGGATTTTAGACATAGATCTGGGGAGTGCCAGCCTACAATCCTATGGCCAGAGAGTCTGGGAAACAGAAACTTCATTTAGTGGCTGATCGAAGAAGAGACAGACTCCCTTGGTTAAGTACTGAGCTGAACTCAAGAAAGCCAGTAACAGAGAGGGAGGACTGGTGATAAAAGGGATTAAGACTGGGCTGGTTTAACCCCCAGAAACAGCTGACTAGACAAAGGTTAACTCTTGAAACCCAGGCAGCAGCCTGGGAATCCAGCATGGGACTGATCAATACCCCCTGAATTTGGGTGTCAGTGAGGAGGCCTAGGGAATCTATTGAGCCTTTTGCAGCAGATCAGTACCCATCCCAATTATACACACGGACTTTGGACTCCCATAGAACAATGTGAGGTGCACTCTCACCCTGAACTCTTGGGAAAGGGTCTAGGCCCTGCCCTATATGAAATGACAGACTATGGACACCCCCATGGAGGGCCTCTCCCTCCCTGGGGGAATGAGGGGATAACGGGGGAGGGGGGTTAGGGGGAGGGCATGGGAGGAGGGGAAGGAATGGGAGAGGGACCTGGAACTGACTTGTGAAGCAACCTCGTTTCTTATCTAAATTTAAACTGGAAAATAAAAAAAAAACAATTCAGTCACAAAAAAAAAGAATACCGATTTAGGAGATCTCGAACTGGCTTGGGCAGGCTCCCACAGTCTCAGGTCCAGTTTTTCTCTGTTCCATGCATCTCACCAAATGTGACAGCTGCTGAAGCTTTATTCTTTTCCTGCAAGAAAATACAAACATGCCCTTGACCCCAAATTAGGGTCTTCTCCACTGTCTAGTGTATGGATGTCTCCATTTGACCTGAGCAATAGTTGCTCAAGTTCCATTATGCCAGAAACTGTCTGAAGCAAATTGTTCACTGGCATTTACATTTTTAAATTTTTTAAATGAGGAGTGTATTATTTATGAGTCATGTGGGGACTGGGGACATTACTCCCCCTTTTTTATTTTTTTAAATTTTGTTTGAACTGTTGAAGTTGGACCATAACAGTAGAAGGAATTGTCTACCCTCCTTAGTTAACTATCTACATGAATTGGGATCACTATTTAAATTATTAATAGATGTCCTTTAAAAGGGACATAACCATTAAGTACTTTTGAGAATCATGTAAGGATTGTAAACTATACTATGTCCCAAATAATTTTTGAAATTTATCTGAAGTCTGTGAGTAGTCTTTTTTTAATCTAACTAGTAGCTCTCACTAGCTGACAAGGCCTGATTGCATCTGAGCTGACAAGGCCTAATTTGCATCTACACAGACACCTTTGGGGATGGGGCTTGCCAAAGGGGCAGGGCAGTGTTCTGAGAAAAATCTCCTTTTTTTTTAAATTGACTGGCTCTAAAGGCTTAAACCTTAACTTTTTTGTTAAGACATTAACCGACTGACTGGATGAATTTTTTGGCTATATCTAAATCGATTTAGGTAGTTTTTAACGATTTGAAGAGATTTAAGTATCCCTTTAATCATATCCAAGGCAATTGTAACAGTTGCTTTTGTCAACATTCATGCATTTAAACTTCACACTTCATACATACTGGCATGGCCACACCTATACATACAGACCATGCATACATATCTCTCCTTTTGCCTAGGTTATTAGTTTGTTGAAATGAAACTTCTTTAACAGAACAACTCCAATCAATCCTTGAAATAAAACAAAAGGTTGAAAAAGTCCTGTATGTCCCTCATCACTTTTCCATTTGAGAAGTTCTGAGCTACACTCAGGGGCTACAGCCGTACCCACTCCTAGTAATTCTGTAGATGCAAAGTGGAGAGGCCAGGCTTTTGCCAAAAGTTTTTAGAGATGACTCACAAAATTGACCTTAAATTTGTATCAATAACCTACCCCATATAAATGTAAGCAAATATTTTTTATTTTACATACCTTTGCCTTTTTCTTTACTGAATACTAATACCTCATTTATTAACTGTTACCAATTTTCTTAATTTACCCATCTTTAATCCATCCTCCCATTGAGGATGATCCCTTAGACAAGGGTATGAAGATTTAATCAAATACACCCTCCAACTGAGGGCAACCTCTTAGGTTCCCCTTGCTTTCCTGACTTTGTGTCAGGCGAAGGCCTAGAGATTTAATCCAATCCACCCTCCAGCTGAGGGTTTAATCATGGAGATATTAAATATTTTTAATAAGGTAGAGATTCCCCTTTTAAGAAGGGGAAACTCAGATTGTTTTGTTTTTGACTTTCAATCTCTTGTTGGCAGCAGCCACTCCCAATGTATTTATTGGTGCTATAAAGGCGATGAACAGGGAGCTGCAATGACTAACTGGCATCAAAATGGTGGGAGGGGTTTTCCTCACCAGTGCCCATACTTCCCTTACCTGAGTGTTTGGCAATGGTTGGATCATCTTTATCATGGCAAGCATTCCTGGTATTGGGAGCAGTGTTGGGGTCGACATGCCTGATGCACCGTTCAGGACCCAAATAGGCTTCTCACTTCCTGGAGGAAAAACACAAACAGCCCCTCGGACGCTAGCTAGTAGGGGAGTGGATGGCTGCCATTTTCCCGTAATCAAGTCCTTCTATCAGACCCATCCCAAAGACTCGGAGGGTTTATTGCAATGTCTCTCCATAGCAGACAAACTATTACTGTCTTTGGTCAAAAAATTTAAAATATAACGTATGGTGGATAACTGAATATTGGGGGAGGTGACATATTCCCCGTTTTTTATTTTCTTAAAATACTGTTTGAGAGTGGCATGGGTGTGCTCCACAATGGCCTGTCCAGTGGGGTTGTGAGGAATGCCAAAAGAATGGACAAAGTGATGTTCCCTGCAAAAGGCAGCAAAGTGATTGCTGGCATAGGCAGGGCCATTGTCTGTTTTTAGGGCATCGGGAACACCCATGTAGGCAAAGGCCTGCAGGCAATGAGGTATAACATCTTTATTCTTCTCTCCTGAGTGGAGAGAGGCAAAAAATCAGTTTAGAATACGTATCCACAGAAACATGCATGTATTTTAATTTCCCTGTCTGTGGCAGGTGAGTGATATCCATTTGCCAAAGATGGTTGGCCCTGAGGTGCCGGGGATTTACCCCCTCATTGGGAGAATTATGATACCTCTCAGGGCACTGAGAGGTAATCTGTATAGCCATGGATAGGGGGCACCCAGTATGAAATTTAATGGAGCAGGCATTTAGATGATACCACTCATGGAACTGGTGGACAAGCTGCTCTTGAGTGCTTAAGACCCTAGGGCGGGTCAAGGAGTCAGCAAATTGATTGCCCTGGGCACGGGGTCCTGGAAGGTTAGTATGTGCACGAATAAATCCCACAAAAGCAGAGTAGATGCGCTGCCAAATAAGATGTTGGAGCTGAACTAATAAGGAACGAACCTGAGAGATTGGAAGAACATTTGGAGAGGTTTCTAAAGGTCTGACAATTTTGGCAACGCAGATACTATCAGTATATAAATTAAAGGGCTCCTCCTCAAACATTTGGAAGGCCATCAAACAGACAAACAACTCTGTGGCCTGTGCTGACATCTGCCCTATGGGTACCCTCTTCTGCATCTGAGAAGAAACCATCACCATGAAACCTCTGGAGGAACAGTCTGTAAAGACTGAGCGAGCTCCAACTAGAGGGTTCTCCTTTAAAACCTTGGGAAAAATCACAGGGTGTTGTTTAAAAAAAGACATCAAGGGGCTATTGGGATAATGGTTATCAAACTTGGCACCTGTAGATGTAATAAGCAGGGTCCACCCATCATGGAAGGTCTGTAGATATTCCACCTCCTCTTTATAAGGAAGAATAATTTTATCAGGACTCTTTCCAAAGGTTTGGATGCTAAACTTGTGTGCCTTCCACAACAATTATAAAATCAGATTATAGTATGGGGCCACTACCCTCTTAGGAGAGGCTGACAAATGTATCCAATAAATAGGACCAGTTTGCCAAAACACGGCAGTGGTCAAAAAGCTAGATGAAAGTACAACCAGAACAAGGGGCTGCCCATAAGGTATACGCCGAAGGTGAGCTTGCTCTATACTTTTTAACAACAATTGTAGTGCATCCCTGGCCTCTGGTGTAATCTGTCTAGGGGAAGTCGGAGCGGGATCCCCAGGAAGAATATCATAAAGGGCTTTAAGAGCCACTATTTCAATAGAAAGAGAAGGGCGAATCCACTGCACCTCTCCCAAAAATCTCTGCCAGTCATGAAGCATTTTTAAAGTTGAAAAATCAATTTGGAGTCTTTGGGGCCAGAGGCCAGTTTGTTGAATTTGATGACCCAAGTAAGTATAAGGGGGTCTCTTTTGGATCTTTTCAGGAGTCAAAATAAATCCGTGGGCCTCCAGGAGCTCTTGTAGTTCTGCAAAGGCTATGTAACATTGTCTTTCCTCGGCTGTGGCCAAAAGAATGGTGTCCATGTAGTGGACAATGTAAAGATCAGGGAACTTGCACCTGATCTAAACAGGCAGCTACATAAATCTGACATATAGTTGTACTGTTAGCCATCCCTTGGGGGAGCACCACCCATTGGAAGCAAAGTGCAGGCTCCCTAAAGTTAATTGCAGGAAGGCTAAAGGCAAACCGAGGACTATCTTGAGAATGCAGGGGAATGGAAAAGAAGCAATCCTTCAAATCAATGACAATCAAATGTCAGTCTTTAGGAATGGCCACAGGTGAGGGCAAGCCAGGCTGGAGCACCCCCATGGGCTGCATGGTCGCATTTACGGCCCTCAGGTCTTGTAGTAACCTCCATTTTCTTGATGTTTTTTTAATTACAAATATGGGGGTAAACCAGGGGGACGTGGAGGGGACCAAATGGCCTGCCTCCAATTGTTCTTGAACTAGCTGATGAGCTGCCCAGAGTTTCTCTGCTGGAAAGGGCCACTGTTCCACCCATACAGGATCATCTGATAGCCATGTGATGGGTGTGAGGGCTGGCAGTGCAACAGTGACCCTCATTAAAAATGGCCAAAACCCTTCCTGTCCCCTGGAGTCCTGGTATCCAAAGGGTGGGATGCCAACGGGCAAACCTCTGCCTGCTCTAGTTTATCTACTCCCCTCCCCTGATACCAGCCCATCCCTTGCATCATCTGGGGGCCCCACTTTTGAACTTGGGTGCCTGGGTGGTGAGGACAACTCCCATTTCTCATAGGAGGTCTCGTCCCCACAGGTTGGTAGGAAGGCCAGACAAAATATATGGTTGAAAAAACCCTGTGTGGCCCTCAGAATCTTGCCACTTTAGCATTCTGAGTATTTTTGTGGCAAAGCATGTCCTATTCCCTGGAGGGTCACTGTCCCTTCCTTCTTAGACCAGGCAGGGAGCCAGAATTTGTCTGAGAGGACAGAAATGTCCTACCAGAATCTAAAATGCCTTTGAAGGACTTGCCTTCTATCTTTAATATAAGCTGGGGGCAGTTCTCCATGGTGGCTACCCAAAATACTGCTGGGCCAGTACTTCCAAAACCTTGGTTATCCCTTTTCTCTTTAATTTTTCGAGCCTTGCAAGGAACTGTAGGGAGGAGGAGTAACTGAGCAATCCGTTCTCCTGCTAGGATGGCAACAACCCCACTGGCCACTGATGTCATTATTTTAATCTCTCCCTCGCTATCCTGTCTATAACCCCGGGGTGTACCTGGATGCCTCAAAGGATAGTACTGGACCGTCCCAAGAGTAGTCTGACTGTGCCTGAGGGCAATGGTCCATGTACCCCAGTAGGGAGGGCCTGGATCCCCATCTCGGGTGTTAGGACTGCCCAGGTGGAGGGATTGATGTCCAATCCTGCACTCCCTGAAGTGGCCCTGAGGAGGTCTGAGAGATGAAGGGGTTGCTCTAGGGGAGAAAACAAATCTTGCTGCTGCCACAGCAGGGGTCATTGCCCCATACATATTGGTTTTGGGGACCTGGGGCAAGGGCCTCTTCCAGTTTCCCTGATTATTATTGGCAGGAAGGAAATTATCCCCTAGGTCAGTTCTAGAGTAGCAGTCAGTGGCCCATGATATCCCCTTTGGCAACGGGGACATAAACCAGGTCTCTTGAGACTGGTAGTACTATTTTGAGGGCACTCTCTATGGAAGTGTCCCTCCCTACTGCAGCTGAAACATGTTTTTCTCCCTCCCTGGTACCAGATCTTCCTTTTCCCCCTTGGGGTCGAATAGCAGCAGCTAACAATTGGCTCTGGACAAAATTACCATCAATGTCTCTACAGATCCGGATGTAGTCATTTAGACTTTTGTTGCGGTGGGGGCGAAGAGCCTCCTTACAATACTTACTTGCATTTTCAAAAGCCATCTGTTTGATGACTGGCATCACAGGCCCAATGCCCCCAAATATTCTCTCTGCTACCTGACTGAGGTGGTCTACAAAGTCTTGGAAAGGTTCGGAGGGTCATTGAAGGACTTTGGACAGGTGATCCCCTCCTTCCCTGGAAGGCAATGCTTTCCAAGCACCTTGGACCACTTCTGCCACTTGGGCATAGACAGTGATGTCATATTGTATTTGTTGTTGAGCGGTGGCATACTGACCACTCCTAGTAAGCATCTCCACATTTCTCTGGGGCTGCCTGTCCTGTGCATTTCTTTGGGCTGTCTGCCTGCATCTTTTTTGAAATTCACCTCTCCAAATCAAATAATCTCCCCCAAATAGAGCCGCTCTGCAAAGCTGTTGCAAATCACCAGATGTCAAATTAAGAGGCACAAAAGATTCTATAAAGGAAAGTGTAAATGGAGCCTGTGCTTCATAATTTAGAGTTGCCTCTTTAAGTTGTTTTATGTCTTTGAAACTTAAAGGGTCATGGCGCCGAATGAACTGCTCAGGATTGTTTGGGTCTGAAATTTCCATTACTGGGGCCACCACTGGGCAGCATTGGACCCCTCCTCTGGGTCTTCCCTCAAGGTCCGAGAAGGAGGAGTCCCTTATTTTAGAGTATGGAGGAGGGTTTCTCTCCCTGTCCTGTCTTTTTTAAATTAGAGTCTTCTTTAGTGCTTTTTTAAGTGCCTTGAACTCAGCAAGTAACCGTTCCTTCTCAGACTCTGAGTCTGAGCTATTTTCATTTTCTAGGTCTGACAGAGAAGGATATAATCGATTCTGACCAGAGTCCTTCTTTTTTGGGTCATGCCCCGAAATCTCTATCCATTATTTTGTTGTTGCTAAGAAACTCCTCCTCATCCTCACTAACAATGGAGCCTCTAGTTTCAGGCAGGGTTTCTTCAGATGAGTCATCTTCACTCTCTGCCTCAGAACTCAGAGGCTTGACTCTCAGTCTCTTGTAACTCTGAAAAAGCCTCTTTTGTGGCCTGGACTACCTGGAGGTGGCTAGCCTTATCTGGCAAAAGTGCACCCCTCACTAATCTCCATAAGGAGAATGTGGATGGGGGCAAGGACTCAGGTCCCTCTTTTCATAAAAGTTGATGAAGATCATGGTGAACCTCCTCCCAATCTGGGATATTTAAGCTTCCTCCAGTAATGAACCATGGACTTGCTCATTTGATCGATTTTAGAAAGCCTTATAGGGTAATAGCCTTGACCATGGTCCCCTGTCCTTCAAGTAACTTTTTTACTTGATACTGTAATTCAAGATTCCTGGAACTATTCCCCATTGTTTCTTTTCTTATTTTTCACAATCTGTCCCTGGCCGGCAAAAGAGATGAAGCCGCCCACTTACCTCGCTTTCCCGATCTCGGTGGAACCTCCAATTGCCGCGCCCCGCTGCGCAGTCTGTATCTGAGATTATGGTGAGTGTGTCGGGATTGATGACACAGAGACCAGTCTGTTGCATTAAGAAATCTTTATGCTCCCCAAGAAGGCTCAGGAGAACTTCTCAAGAAACCCTTCCCTCCAAAAAAAGCTTCTGCCATACATACCCACACACACACACACACACACATCCCCTTTCCTCCTCCTGGCTGGTGGTTAAATCCCTGACACCAGAATCGGCAGCAGCAGGGGACAGGAAGAGGTAGCTAGCCATTGGAAAGATCAAAGTCAGGGTGCAAGCCCTTACCGAGCCCTTATCAGGAACTTATAGCTCTGGTAAACATTTCTTAGGGCACTAGATTGTTTTCAGTAAACATGTTTTCAGTAAACATTGTCTCACAGCTGCTTGCTCCCAGGCTGATGGAGAAGTGGGTTTCTGACCAAGGTCTGTTGTTTCCACAAGAGAGGACAGTGTCAGGAGTCCAGTAGGCATGGCAAACAAGGCTCACATTGGGAAAGGCTGGCAGAAAACGCACAACAGAGGACCAGCCCAGACGCAGAGAAGACCCGTACATGAATGAGCCTGACAAGGTGAACGAGCCATGGCACGATTCTGCCAGGCTCCTGCCTGCTCAGAGAGCCAGGAAACCTTCTTTACTCTGCAGTCAGGAAGGAATGGCAAGATCCAAGAAGAACAAGCCAAGGTTGAGACCTCTGCTTCTTTACTAGTGCTCACCCCACTCACCGACCCGACCCGGGCTCCTGTGGACATAGTGGCAACCTGACCAGGCCCTTGAAGCAAGAGATTTGGGCCTGTAACCCAGGAAGTCCGGATGTCTCACCCTTCCTCTGTGTCCTTGCCTGCCCTTGCCGAGTGCCCAAGAAAGATGGCTTGGATGTGGAGAAAACTTTCCAGGGTCCTAGGAAGAGTGAAACTCCAGAAAGCTTCCGGGTTCCTGGGAGATTTCTGCAGAAGCCTCTTCTACTCTTACTCAGGGACCCTTTGTGAGATAGAGACCACCTCAGCACCCACAGACTTTGGATACCAGATTTCTATTCAGCCAGCAAGGTGCTGATCAAATGGACTCCTTTACCTGTTTTCTGGAAAGTCTTTCTTTTGCCTTTACTATATAGAACCTGCTGTAGGGACTTTCTCATTCATGGTTCCTGAGCTGCAAATTCTTTGGAACCAGTCAATTCTGTTACTTCACACTCTTTGTTAGTCTTTTCTTCTCAGCATGAATGCAAATCAATATTGAGCATTCTTGGAAGTGCCTACTCTGCTTAAGAATGGGAAAATAGGAATTTGGTTTCATTAATTACACAGGAGATGAAATCCAGTGTGTTTGTGTCACCAGGAGGAGACAGTAAGATGGGACATTTATTCACCTGGACTACAGTTGCACAGCAGACGACTCACGGCTCCATAAAATGTTTTTACCACTAAGTAGAGATTTTGTTGAGCCTATAAATCTTATAATAACATGAACTGTAAGGTTGCTGAAATGCTAGTGCCCCTCTTCACTCTTATATGCTTAGAAAATGACTGTAGATTAAAGATATCTTTTTATTTATTTCTTTATTTACAGATGGACATTTTCACTGCAAACAACAACTGCAGGTTCAAGGACATTTTGTTTTTTCAGTAAGGACATTCTAAATCCTGAGAGATTAGATGGCATCTCCCATCAGGTATCTTTGAGTGGACTCTCTAAAACAGACTGTGGAACATTTTCAGACAGCCTCCAGCAACATTTGGGCATCATGGCTTAAAGACCTTCCATGATAGTCCAGTTCAAGAGAGCTCGGGTGTGATTTCTGTATCAGAGTTTGCTTGAAAATCTCCACCTTTCAACTCAGCACTCAATGGGCACTGACAGACAGATCTCTAGAAGTTCCAGGGCAGCCTGGCCTATAGGGCTAGTTCTAAGACTTCCAAGTCTACACAAAGAAAATGAAACTTAAGATAAAAAAGGAAGAAATCAATTTTGGAGTTCTTTGGCATGAACTGGCATCCTGATGGACCAGACTGAGTCCATATTCATGTAAAAAGCTTAATTTTTATAAAACCAGAATAAGTTTTCTCTTTTCCTACAAAATTCAAGTTTGACTCACAAGTACTCTCTTACCCCAGCACGATAAGCTGCTCTGTCAAGGAATCTTGATACACTCTGCCACAATATTTGTCAAATAATCTAATATGCTGTCTGCTTCTGTAAAAATCTCTTTTAAAATCCTGATGTTACAGAATTCCCATTTGTACTTTGCTCTAGAAGGGGGCCTGAAAAGTTAGCCCACAGTGTTTTCTAAAATCTCATATTGTGGAGTCATTCCTGTGCAGAGTAAATGAAACTTGCTTAATTCACTTCACCTGTCATGGTAGTCTGTATTACTAAAATTCAGATGGTCAGCTCACTGAGAGAGATTCTGATTCGGAGCTGACAGCATTTCACTGAAATCATGTTTCCTTCCTTGCTTCCTTCCTTCCTTGCTTCCTTCCTTCCTTCTTTCCTTTCTTCCTTCCTTTCTTCCTTTCTTGGTTCCCTGTTTCCTACTTAGTCTTTTGGATAGAATTTATTCACTCTTTTAAAATTTTAGTCCCACCTATGTTGCTTCCCTGTTAGCCAACAGTGCTTTATTTACATATACACGGAAGGACTTCCTCCAGGAGAGCACAAGCCCAACACTCCATCTATGGCCAGGAACCAGAGGCTGGATAGGCTGGAGATGTAGGGTAGAATCAAATAAGCCTGATCAAAAAACAAACAAACAAAAAAGAAAAAAATTTAATAAAATGACTTCAGATCAGTCATTGTGCTATATTCATAAATTGTTACTTAGCCTAGCATCATCAGGGAGGCTTCTTCCAGCAACTGATGGGAGCAGTTGTAGAGATCAACAGTCAGACATTAGGCAGAGCACAGAGAATCTTGCAGAAGAGGTGGAAGAACTATTAGGACACAGAGAGTTCATGGACACCAGGAGAAAATGCCCCACAGAATCGAAAAAACAGGACTCCAAGGGGTTTACAGAGATTGAGGCAGCAATCAAGGAGCCTTCATGGATCTGAGATAGTTGCCCCGCATGGATGTTGTAGTTTTGTGGACCTCCTATTAGTAGTGGGAGTGGGGGTGTCTCTGAATCTTTTCCCTGTTCTTGAACCTTTTTCCTCATACTGTGTTCCCTCAGGCAGCCTTGATACAAGGTTTTATGCCTTGTCTTGTTGTGTCTTGTGTAAAGGGAAGCTTTTCTTTGCTAGCCGCTTTGGTTTATCCCCCGCCAGCCTCATTGCCTCATTGTAGTCCCCAAATAAACACACAAGATGCTGTATTAATTATGAAGCTGTTGGCCTTGCTTGTTTCTTACTGGCTAGCTCTGACTTAAGTAATTACCCCATACTTGTTAATCTAAGTATTTCTCTTACCGGAGAATAGTTCCGGGCTTCCTACCCCATGGTGGTTACATGTCGACTCCTCTGTGTTTCTCCTTCCCAGAATCCTCCTGGACTCCTAGTCCCACCTATCTAGATTCCTATTGTCTCAACAGTGCTTTTTTGACAAAAGACTTCCCCAACAGTCTTGTCATGCCCTGATAGGTTGATATCCTTGGGAAATCAACTATTTCCCTTTTCTGAAGAAAAATGGAGGAGGAGTGGATCTGGGGGAGAGGATAAGTTCAAGAGGATTGGGAGAGCGTACTAGAAGGAGGGCAGAGAGAGGAAACTGCTGTTGGGATGTATCATATGAGAGAAGAATAAGTAAAAAGAAAGAAAGCAAATATGATTTAAGATAAATGTCATCACCCTCACAGTAAATGTCAGCAGCTAACTGTTGACCCTGTAGTTCAACAACAAAAACTACCACTCAAACTAATGCCAAATAAACAAGCTCTATTTACTAAGCATATATATTTACTATCCTACAAAGCAGGATTTGAGAGTACAAGTTGATTAACTTCTCAGGTCTCCTTTTGTAGGGAAAAATATAAAATGGAGATTTTGTAACATTTTTGTGAGAGAATTTTACAGAAGCAACAGAAGCAGATAACAGACTATATTATTTGACAAATCATTTTGGCAAATGGTCTTAAGCCTCCTTGATATAACTAAGGCATATAAGTTAAACTTCAATTTTGTAGTAAATAGAAGCAACTTATTCTGACCTTATAACCAAATGGCTTTTTACTGTAATATGAAATCAGGCTGATCTATCAGAACCCAGTGTCATCCTAAAGTACTCCTTTCTTTCTCTCTTTCTTCATCTTGTTTTTGTTTTGTTTTGTTTTGAGACATGGTTGTTCTTTGTAGCCTTCTGCTGTCCTAGAACTCAGTCTGTAGATCATTCTGTTCTCAAACTCATAGATTCACAGATCTGACTGCCTTTACCTCTTGATAGTCCTGGGAATTAAACTTGTGCACCATCTCCTTTCTAACCAAGCTTTTCAAGAAATATCATATGAAAAAATCACCCCTGAGGTCTAGTTGTCTTACACTGTCTGTCAAGGAGATTCTTTGTAAAGGGTACAGGTATCACATTGCTTCATAGCCTTTTTGATGTGGTCCAGGAAAGGTCACATGATCAATTATATAATATAATCCCTATTGTCTGCAATTAGGATGTCCTCACAGGAAAAAAAAATGACCTTGAAACTACCAGTCTGTTTCTTTAGTGAATATCAGTAAGGAGGGGACCTAGCATTTGTTCAACTGTAAGAAATATATTATTGTAGGAGTGTTATCCTCAACAAAAATCTAGTTACTTACAGTAACATTTTTAAAGTACCATCAGCCATTTGCTGTGTAACAACTTGGCAAGTGATTAAATCAAGTCTTTAATCCCATCATGTTGACACAGTCCACTGGATTTCATCCCCTTTTGAAACAATGAAACCAGATTCCTGTTTTTCAGTTCCTAAGCAGAGTAAACAACATCAACAATACCATCTTACTTATTGTTTCATCGTATTGTCCTTGCTATCTGGTGGACCAGTTCACTGCTTTAGTTGTTTATCTAGTACCTTCATATTGATTTTGTGGCTTTGGATGAGTCTGTGTGTCAGTGATGTAATCTGAGGCCTTGCACATTTTGGGTGAGTCCTTTACCTCTGTCATGTACCCACAATCAATTTCTATTCTCATTTTGTCAGGATTTATCTAAAGTTTCTAGAGTGTTGTTTAATGCAAGATATGCCCAGGAGACAGATTCCTTTCTCTCTACTTTAATATACCCCTCAATATCTGGGTTACTAATTTACAGAAACAGAAACAGACATTACTAAAATAGTTCACAAATTTGTGAACACATTATATCCAAATTGTATTTTATTAATAATACCAGTCATAAGACATGAATCATTTATTCACATAGAATTTCAAAATACATGGAAGAATAGAGACTACTTGGAAGCAAGTGTCAGATTATTGAGAGAGCTTTTGTGTCTATAGGATAGATTGACAGTTTGCCACCTTTGGTGAAATTTGGTTTGTGATCTGACAAATAAAGCTTGCCTGAAGATCAGAGTTCAGAGCTAGCCACACTAGTTAGCCATAGACACTAGGCAGTGGTGGCACACACCTTTAATCCCAGCAACTACACTTGCTAACCATAGAGGCCAGGCAGTGGTGGCACATAACTTAAATCCTAACACCTGGGAGGCAGAAGCAGGTGGATCTCTGTGAGTTCAAAGCCACTATGGGTTACACAAGATTGATCCAGTCTAAAAAAGAAACACCCTGTAAGCATTTGGGTGGATCAGATGGGGCAGGTATTCTGGAACTCAGGAGTCACAGACTACTGAGTGTTACACAGCTCAGATTGGAAGGTATCCTGAAGCTTGGGAGCCAAGGACTACCACAGCAGTAGTAAACAGCAGTAGTGGTAGCAGCTTACAGGCTGTTTCAGGGAAGGAACTCAGCATATCAGCTGGGCTCTGGCAGGAAAGTGTTTCTGGGGCAAAGATGTTACAGTTCATCTCTCCTCTGGGGAGAGTGGAGAACAGAGTGTAACAACTCTGCTCTGCCAGGGGAAGGGTTCCCTGACAACAGTGTTTGAGCTCTGCTCACTCTGCTCTGCCCAGGGTCGTCTCTGCTCGGGCACTATAAGAAGGTTTTCACCCAAAGCTCATCCAAAAGATTTATTGGGAGAGAAGAATCCAAGAGAGTGGCTGCCTCTGTCAGGATAGAAGGAGGTAGTCGGACAGCCACAAGCTGAATAGACACAGGGTTATATAGGGATACTTGGTGGGTGGGGGATTTCTTTCCAGGGTGGGGATTTGTGGAATTTCAATCCCTGAGCTTAGGATGGCTAGATCTCCTGCTCAGGGATTGGTTAGTTTTCTGTACAGGCTTAGGGTCAGATTTGGCTCTGGTTTCAGGGCCAAAGTGTGTTTCTTGCACTGGTCCTTTTTAGCCTTTTGGCTCTAGTTTTAGGGCCAGGATGCATTTATTTCACTGACTCTGATCCCAGGGATGAAGTGTGTTCCTTTGGCACTGGTTTCAGGACCAGGGTGCATTTCTCTGGTTCTGGTTGCAGGGCCAAAGTGTTTCTTTGGCTCTGCTCAGGGTGATTCTTTGGCTGGACCCTTTTCCTTACAGAGCTTAATCCCAGCTCTTGCTAGTCACATGACTTGGTGAAGAGAGGAATATAAGGCAGGAGGAGACAGGAATGCATTGTCTTCCGTCTGAGGATTCAAAGGGATAAGATCTCCCCTTTGGTCTCAAGATTCAGTAGAAGTAAGAGGTCTGCCACTTATTGTGTGGGGTTCTATGTGTAACTTAAGTCTTAGTAATGTTTCCTTTACAAATCTGGATGCCCTTATATTTGGGGCTTAGATGTTCAGAATTGAGACATCATCTTGGTGGATTTTTCCTTTGATGAATATGAAATGCCCTTCTCTATCTATTTTGATTAATTTTGGTTGGAAGTCTTTTTTTTAAATTAGGATAGCTATACCACCTTGCTTCTTAGGTCCATTTGATTGAAAAATCTTTGTCCAACCCTTTACTTTGAGGTAATGTCTATCTTTGATGTTGAAGTGTGTTACTTGTTTGCAGCAAAATGTTGGATCCTGTTTTTGTATCCAATCCATTAGCCTGCATCTCTTTATTGGTGAATTGAGTCCATTGATACTGAGGGATATTCATAACCATAGGTTGTGGTAATGTGTGTGTGTGTGTGTGTGTGTGTGTGTGTGTGTGTGTGTGTGTTTCTTCTTTGAATTTTGCTGGTATGAGATTACCTATTGCTTCTGTTTTTATGGGTGTAGTTAACTTCCTTGAGTTGGAGTTTTTTATAGTACTTTTGTATAACTGGTTTTGTGGATGAATACTGTTTAAATTTGACTTTGTCATAAAATATCTTATTTTTTCCATCTATGGGAATTGATACTTTTGCTGAGTTTAGTAGTCTGGGCTGAAACCATGGTCTCTTGTAGTCTACAAGACATCACTTCAGGCTCTTCTGGATTTTAAGGTCTCTGTTGAGAACTCGGGTGTGATTCCACGTTGTGGTTTTTTGTTTGTTTGTTTTGATTTTTCAAGACACGGTTTCTGTGTAACAGTCCTAGATGTCCTGGTACTCACTTATGTAGACCAGCCTGGCCTTGAACTCACAGAGATCTGCTTGTCTCTACTTCCAAAGTGCTGGGTATAAAGGTGTGTTCCACTACCTCCCAGCTTCCAGTGTGATTCTAATGGGTCTGTCTTTATATTTTACTTGGCCATTTTCCCTTACTGCTTTTAATATTCTTTCTTTGTTCAGTATGTTTATACTGTTTTGATTATTATGTAGCAAGGGATTTTCTTTTCTGATTCAATCTATTTGGTGTTCTGTAAGCTTCTTGTACCTTTACAGACATATACTTATTTACTTAGGAAATTTTTCTTTTATATTTTTGTTAAATATATTCTCTGCATTTTTGAGCTGGATTTCTTCTCATTTTTCCATTCCCGTTATTCTTATGTATTGTCTTTTCATAGTGTCACAGATTTCCTTGATAGTTAGCATTAGGAATTGTTTTAGATTCAACATTTTCTTTGACTAAAGAATCTGTTTCCTCTACTGTGTCTTCAATGCCTGAGACTCTCTCTTCCATCTCTTGTATTCTGTTGGTGATGCTTGCATCTGTAGCTCCTATAGACTTACCCAGATTTTCCATTTCCAGGATTCCCTCACTTGTGCTTTCTTTACTGCTTCTAGTTCCATTTTCAGGTCTTGAACAGTGTCCTCTATATGTTTGCTTGTTGTTCTTAGTTTTCTTTCAGAGATTTGTTGATTTCTTTCAACTTTTTTGTTTGTCTCATCCTCAATATCTTTAAGGGATTTGTTCATATCCTCTTTAAAGACCTCTATCATCTTCATGAAGTAACTGTTAAGGTTGTTTTCTTGTGCTTCTTGTGTGTTGGGTTGTTCAGGTCTTGCTGTTGTGGGGTAACTGACCTCTGGTGATGCCATATTGCCTTTTCTGTCATTGATTGTGATCTTCAGCTGGCATTCTCGCATCTGGATTTTTGATGATTTTAGGTCTAGGTGTTGATTCCTGCATTTGTCTTTGTTAGATGGGTGCTTTTTGCCCCTTAGTTTCTTTTTCTCTCTGGTTTTCTGACCTAAGTGGCCACAAGTTCTGGTGACTAGCATGTCTTTAGGCTCACTTGGGTGTCCCCTCTGGGTTGGGGGATCTATAGGTCCCTATATCCATAAGTCCTCTTCTGCAGCTGTAGACCAGATTATGAAACCCAGGGAGGGTATGCAGACTGTGTTCCCTAGATCTGGTATGGCCTCTGGAGTCCCTAGGGCCAGTCTGGCCTCCAGTACACATACCAGCACTGGGGTTCCTGGATCTGGCCTGTGCTCCATTAAAGTTGAATTCTTTTTAAGTTATAGACTTGGGATCCCTAGATATGGCTTGGCCCCAGGTAAAACAGAAGTCTTCCTCTGAATTTATAGACCAGAGTATAGAGCCAGGGATGTGGGTTAGAGAGTGGGTATGCACTTTGGAGCTATTGGGCAGGCTTTAAAGGGATTTGTAAGCAGCGGACAATGTCTTACCTGGGGTTCCTAGAAAAAGCCTAACCTCTTCTAAGGCTGCCAGGGTTATGGGCCCTAGTATGGAGCCCAGGGGAGAAGATACAGTCTGGAATTATGGGACAGGTTTTAAGTAGTGTTAGCTTGGCAGTGGGCCCTGTCTTACCTGTGGTTCTCTGGTCCTGTCTGGCTTCTAGTAAAGCCAAAGACTTGTTCCAAAGTAGTAGGCCAGGATATGGGGCACTAGGCTGGAGGTGCAGTCTGGGGTTATTGGATAGACTTAAAGGGGTTTAGTGGGTGGTGGCTGGTATCTTCTCTGGGTACCCTAGGGCCACTCTGGTCTCCAGTACAGCTGCCAGGGGACTGTCTGGCTTCTTTTACATATTATAATTTTGAAAATCATACCTGTCATATACATTGATGCCTTGTTGCTGAACACCATGCAGTCTTCTTAATGTATTGCTTTTGTTTAATCATTCACTTTGAACAAATTTTTAACTTGGAACAATTATAGGTATATCATCAATAAATATTCATATATCAATTTTGGATGATAGCTTTTTAAAATTTTCTTATAAATAACCAATAATGGTTTTGTTTAGTCATATCACATGTCAGTTGGGAAAACTTTGTGAAAATATGATACAGTTTTTTTCAAGATCTTTTTCCTACCTGTAATATACTAGAATTCCAATTTCTCTTTATATTTTCTTATATTTGGTATGACTAGCATTTTTAATTTAGCCATTTTAATAGATGTGCAATGTAACTTAAGTATAATTTCAATTTGTATTATCCTTGGTGACTTTTCATGTATTTGTCACTCCTCTCGTTATGAAACTTCTGTTTGAAATTTGTCAAAATTTTCAAATTTGAAATGTTTGATTTTTATTGTTCATTTATAAAAAGGTTTTGTATAGTTGAGATTTAAAGATACTGTCTGATAAGAGTTGCAAGCATCTTATTCCCATATTGGGTTATTGTTTTCATTTTCCTAGTATCATATTGTAAAAAGCAAAATATAACTATTTTAATTACTTGTTTGTCAGAGTAGGGATTATTAAGGTCAGAGGGCCAGTGAAGAGTTTGCTCAGTTGTCTTTCACCAAGGGTTAGTGGGTCTCTGACCCATCCTCTGATTGCTGTGCATTTCTGGAGATATACACGGCATGCGAAAGGATTCCTTCAAGCTTGGAGGGGCTTTCAACTCTTGTCTATCTATAGGATCTTCAAAAGATGTGAAGTTTGTTATGTAGTAAGTAAAATTAAAAGATTTTGGTAAACTTTTTGCCCTGGCTTAGCTGAAACAAAGGTGAAGTTCACTCTGTGCATGGGAGGCTTTGCGATTGTTACACTTAGAGGGATTTCTTTTCTTCTTTTTCTTTTTTATTTCTCTGTACTTTAGTGTCCTTATTTCTCCATTGTAGGGGTGAGCTCACAATACTGTCCACGCCCCAAAGGGAAGTGGACAGGGGTATGTAGGACAGATGAGGATATAGGGGCAAGAGAAAGCCAAAGCCCTCTCTCTTGGAAGCTAGCCACGTTCCCAGAGTTCCTATTCCTCTATTTATCTTGTAAGTATATTTAATAAATATGTTATACCTCCTTTTCCAGATAGCATTATTTCCACCTTCAGCTGGAGTCAGCACCCAGGTGTCAGGAGCATCTGCCCTAACCCGCCAGCCAGGTGGCTTGGGGCCACACTGCTTTGTCCTTGGCTACAGAGTAACTGCATGTACACTGCTGCTCACAGCTCGCACTGCCAAAAGAACTGCCCACAGGCTGTGCTGTGTTCAGTAACACCAGGTCCAGGCTTCCTTGCACAGTTCGACCTTCCCCTCTACCCGCCCAACCCCGAGGTGAGTGCTCACTGGGCACCTGCAGGTCCCAGCCCCTGCCCACTGTGTTAAAGCAGCAGCTTCCGGAAAGGGACTCTGCACTGCCTGGCCATCCATTGGCAGCTTCCCTTCTGTGGTGGCCGCCTCTCCCTAGCCACCCGGCCCGGAAGACTGTGCCCAGGAGCTCCCAAACTGCCACCCAGGTAGCATCGCAGCACCGCTGCTGCCCATCACCGAGCGCTAGGCAGCATGTGTTCAATGCTGCCAGGTCCTAGCACTGCTACCAGAGACACTGCCCCTTGGCTCCGTGCTCTGCATGACCCTGCTGCCCATCTTGCTTACCAGGCCCACTTTGCCCACCAAACCGCCAACCGCATCCAAATGGCCACAAGACACCCACCACTCTTGTGCACACAAGACCGCATGGAGCGACTCCTGCATGCCCTGAGCCCCACTGACCCACTCAGGCTTCCCAGCTGCCTGAGGAGCTTGCTCCCCACATGACCGCCTGGCCTCCCAGAGTTGGACATCTCATCTGGGCTGTGCAGCATGATTTTATCAATTCTGTCCATAGGATTTCATGGCTACTTATAGCTGTATGTCTGCAGGCCTTTCCTTCCCCGAATCTATTCACTAATTTCTGTACAAGCTGTTAGAATTTTCAGGTTCTTTTCGGTGAAAATCGAGCTTCCGTGGAGAAGCCCTGTTTGGCGGTACACATGTGCCATCTGCTGGCCAAGCATGGTAATTACAGGTAAGATTCCTCTCAACACAAATCAGTACTTTGTAATTGGTGGTAAGAATATCCAATTATATTATGGCAGATAATTTAACACAGCAGAACGTTAAAGATCTCTTTGCCAATGTCATGGATTAGGTATTAGAAGACAAGTATAATATATTTCAAATGTATTTGTGTCTAATGCTCGCGGTTAGTGTTCTAATATATATAATCACACGGAAGAAAGTGAGTAAACAGACAGATTATAGGCAAATTGTAAAAATGATTCAAAAATTAGAGTCAAAGATACAGGTCCTTCTGGGAAAAGAGGACTTAGCCTTCAGAGCGGATAATTTGTAACTTAATCAGAACAACATTCAAGACACATTTAATTCAATGTCCACTGCATTTATGGCCAAAATAGACTCTAGCAAGGAGGAAGTTATCAAACTAGCAGGGACAATTCACTCTGTGTCTGAAGGCAATGGCCATTTAGCACATAGGATTTCTAGAATCCTATGCCTCTCGAGCCTCCAATGACAACAATATGAAATGCTTGGGATCATGCTTGACTGATGAGTCCAAGGAACATACAGATTCTATCAGGTCACTGATTCAGGAAAACCAAGCCCTTAGAGATGATATGGTCACAAGATTGCTATCTTTAGAGGATTCACCACTTCAAGCATCATACTCTGAGGCACTAGCCAGTAGGCCACCAGGCAATGAAAGCAGTGTACCTACAAGACACCTAGGAGATCTTCCTAAGGTGGCTTTTCCAGTAACTATGACCGAAAGGCCAGCATCATGGAGGCATCAAAATGGGTCCATCACTTACCAGTGGGAATCTATACCAATGAAAGACCTGGAAGGAATAAAACAGGCAGAGTTGTGTGCCACTCTCATGGTACTTGAACAATTTACAGAGCCTCTCAATATAGTTACGGATTCTCAGTATGCAGAAAGAGTCGTTTTACACATTGAGACTGCAGAATTTGTTCCTGATGATACAGAATTAACCTCATTGTTTTTACAATTACAGGAAACCATCAGAAATAGAACTAATCATATATATATAAAACACACATCAGATCTCATATGGGTCTGCCAGGTCCTCTAGCACAAGGTAATGATGATATTGACTGTTTATTAATAGGAAGTGTTTTGGAAGCTTCAGAGTTTCATAAGAAGCACCATGTCAAAAGCAAATGCTTAAAGAAGGATTTTTCTATCACTTGGCAATAAGCCCAGGAAATAGTAAAAAAACTGCCCCACTTGTTCATTCCATAATCAAACTCCATTACCAGCAGGCAGTAATCCCAAAGGTATTCACAGAAATGAAATTTGGCAAATGGATGCATTTCACTTTCCTTCCAGAATTTGGAAATTTGAAATATGTACACCATGCCATAGACACATTCTCAGGCTTCCAATGGGAGAGTGTACTCAGCTTTGAAAAGGCTAATTCTGTTATAACACACTTCTTAGAGGTCATGGCTGTTATGGGTATATCTGCACAAATAAAAACTTACACTGCTCCAGCATATGTCTCCAGCAAATTGGAACAGTTTCTCAAATATTGTAATATAAAACATGTAACTGGTATACCCTACAATCCTACAGGACAAGCAGTGGTTGAGAGATCTTACTGCACCTTAAAAGAAATGCTCCATAAATAGCCAGGGGGAACAAAGGGCCCCAAACACAGATTACATAATGCTTTATTAACATTAAACTTTCTTAATTCTAATGAGAAAGGACAAACAGCTTTGGAAAGACACTGGACTACAGAAAAATTTTCTGAACTAAACCAACTGGTGTATTCCAAGGATGTTATGACCTCCGTTTGGAAACTAGGATATGTGTTACATTGGGGAAGGGGTTTTGCCTTTCTTTCCACAGGAGAAGAAAAACTTTGGATTCCATCAAAATTAATTAAGATTTGATCCAAACAGAAGAAACCTTAGGAGGAGGAAAGATGACAGCTCATCTATAAGGTCATGTTCTACTATGTGTAAGGAGACCTCATAAAAGGAAAGAGAAGTGTTTTGTTTTTGTCTTCACAGGAAAACTCATCCCCAAACAGCAAAAAATATTGGATGTATGGATACATGAAGAAGAAAGGATAGCTACCCAGAAGACCATCAAACAAACAATAATCCACCGTGTGGTATCAATGTCTAACTCTATCTTGTTCTCTGTTTGTTTGTTTGTTTCATGAGACAGAGTTTCTCTGTTTTGGAGGCTGTCAGTCCAGCCTGGCCTCGAACTCACAGAGATCCGCCTGCCTCTGCCTCCCAAGTGCTGGGATTAAAGGCGTGCACCACCAACGCCCAGCTTCTATCTTGTTCTTATAATATCCATTTCTCCTTGCTTAATATTTTTTAGTCCAAATTCATTTAACTGAAGCTGGTTTTGGAGTTGGATTGGCTCTCCTACTCTAAATCCAAGCATGCTGTTAAAATAAAATGCAAAATTTCTGTGTTATGCCAAAGAGCCATTGATATAAGACAGAAGAAAACAATACTAGGGACTGTCATCTGTTTATACTCGGTTCCTTTTGTGAAAGTCTAATCTCCTTCATGTTTACTATTTTCCTTATTGTTGCCTTTCCCAGTGTGCATACATATAAAAGTTGAAAATTTCTCTGTTAACATTAATGTTTGAGTTTTCCAGAGAACAAGGAATTTCTTGACAACAATCTTCAAACACTTAGGAAAGAAAATGTGGCCCCACTTCATCGACTCCACCTGATTCGACTTGATGTATCTGAACTACCCCACATCATTGACTTCATCTGACCAGTACTATTCTGAAACCGGATTGGAACTACATCCCTTGACACAACTCCAGACCAATGAATTTGAAAGACCTCGGCATCAAAGCGCCGGGCACTGAACCGAACCCTCTGCCCAAGAACCGGGGCCAGACCACTGGCTGCAAATGCAAGAGGTGATTTATTGAGTACACAGCCGCCTGCGGATGCTACTGCAACTCGGGTGCAGAGCATACCAGGCTTGCAGGGAGCACAATATTTATAGAGTTTTAATGGTTACATAAGTAACAGGCATTTCATTGGCTCATCTTGGGGGCAGGGGTAGTTCCCACGGACTAAGTTTCCTGGTATTACTTTATGAAAGACCCCGGCACGCTTCAGCAATTATTATCCGGGTCCCATGACTACTATGGTGATCATAGACACAACTGGGGGCAAGGGTAGTTGCCAAGGACTAGGTGTCCTGGTATTGCCACATAAAAGACCCTGGCACGCTTCAGCAATTATCCGGGTCCCATGACTGCTCTGGTGACCACAGATCCTGTTTGACATCCTGCCAGCTGGGCGAGGCACCTGGTCTGGGTTTTTTCATTAGGCAACGGCCTGGCCTTGCTTTTCTTTTCCTAGGGGGTCCTGGGTAGGTGTCTTTCAAATTGATATGGTCTAACTTCTACAATCTGGTCAGAGCTTCAGTCAAGAACTTCAATCAAGCATCTATTGCAGAACAGAGACTAATCTATTTAAGACTCTTGTTATACTAACACTTTCTTCCCACAGGTTCCCATTTGATTATCATCATCCCATTTCAGCATGAGGTAATTTTAAGAATACTACTCCCCCCTTTCCCTACTGTTGATATTACAGGATTGTTTACACCTGTTAGTGTTAGTTTTCAATTATTTTAGGGTTGGGATTGGAAGGAGGTATTCAGACTTGGGCATCTCTTTCATATAAGTTTAGGAATTAAATGGGGTAGATATGTTTACTTTAGGATATAAATAGATTATATCTTGCTTATCACCTTCTATGTATATATGTTGTATATGTTTGAGCTTTGTATCAAGTTTAAATCTTCTATTTAGACTAAAAGGGGAATTGTAGAAATGACACCACAATACTGTCCATGCCCCAGGACTCCTGGATCTCACATCTTAAACATTGTGTTGTCAACCCTTGTGCATCTATGATAGATGTTGGCATCATCAAACCCCTTCACTGTAGTAAATGGATTCTGTATAGGAGTGTTGTGAAATCCTACTGGAGTTACGTTATCCTTGAAACATGATCCTGAAGTCCATTGTAAAAATAAATCCTGTTTGTGAAGCAATTATTTTATTCAGACTTGGAACAAATATTTACTATAATATTTATCTTGTTTACTGTCTATAAGTATAAATAAACATTGTATATTTAACATAATATTCTATAAAGCATTTTCTCTGTCTCAACTCACTTGCACATAAATTCTCTTTTACGAATATGAAGCAAAAAATCAGAAAACTACAAGTCAGTGGCTCACAGTCAAACTTCCTTACAAAAAAACAATGCCATATGCTCATTTAAAAAATAATCTATATTATATTAAATTTGGTTCTCATGTGAAAAATAGTGGGTGATGCTATTATTGCTGCCATCATCATTACCATTAGAATTTAACAACTGTTAAAACAAGGATCCTATAAGATTATTTGAAGTTTAAGACAGCATATAACTTGCAGCCCAAAAAGGAATGCAGGAAATAGTATAGTTCATGAAAATGAAATTCCCTTATGTTGGGAGCAGAGAGGAATATCTCCATTCTTAACATAAAGCCATTTTGTAATGGATTTAAATTCACCTGAGGTATATTCCCTCCAACCCTATTCCTCAAAACTTTTAACATGAAGACACATTTTCAATAAGAGAAAACCCAACGGTAAGTAGCTTTCTGGTAATCATCCATTAGTAGACCCTTGATTGTGCTAAAATAGTATTAATAGTAAATACAGAACATGTTTATCTAAGTCAAGAGAATCAGGACATTTTATCATACACACAAAGTTGAGAACATAGAAAATCAAAGTCAAAATTAATAAGAATAATAGAGGAATGGTCTTGTTGGAGGAAAGAGAAAATACAATTTCTAAACATTGAAATGTGACTGTTGGAGGGATCCAACATAGGTATATAGAGCGAGGAGCCAGCATGAGTCTCCTGGCAATCCTTCAGACTGAACTATAGGACTCATTCTCAGAAAGGCCTTTACTGATCTTGGAGCATTTGCTTTTACTATTCCCCCAGAACATTTTCTGTAACTATATGCTGCAGAATATTTTCTGTAACTATTTAATCATCCCAGAATTCCCAACTAATTATGACATGCAGAGGTGGAAAATTACATCTGGAACATAGTTGCTACCCAAAATATATTTGTCAATAAAATATTGAATATATAGTAAATTATTAATCTTAATTCTTGGTTAAAAGTCCTTATATATTATAAGGATAAGAACATGATCACACAATATATCTGGTATCTGACAATGGAGAAACAAGAAAGTAAATGAATTCTTCTAAGAGGACTCTTCATATATGAAGAGATAGTTCTCATCAGAAACTTTTATGACAATAGAGCTATCAGTAAGCCTGATATAACCCAGAGAGATTATTGAAACTATACTAGGTAGAGTATAGGAAACAGTTGACCATGGCAATTAACCAGAAATAGAAAGTCAAACATAATTGAACTAATTTATTTACAACTTATCTTCATAAAAAGTTATGTATGTTCTACTATTGTGCTAGATGTATCAATATGATACCAATGAAAAGGTTTCTTAGTGGTGCATTTTCTGAAATCTAAGACAATTCATACTTTATAATGTTGACTTATTTGGAACATACATGACTCTTCACATTATGATGTCAAAATCCAACAGGATTGCACAAGGAAAAAAAGATGATGCCAGAGACTTGCAAAATCTACCATCACAGAAACATACTTGCTAGAAAATACAGGAAGCATCTGGGCAGGAGAGAAATGGACCCAGAAAAGAAGTAGGAAAGTATTGCTGCTAACAGTCTCATTCTATATGTCACCTGTTGAGAACTTCTTCCTAAGAGATCTTCACTCATACTTAAAATTGATGACAAGATATCAGAACTCCGTAGAAACATTAAATGGGTTCAACAGCTTGTATTTATATATTTATATGTATATAACATATATATATATAAATAATAACTAAAGAAAAATGTGTATTGACAGGGAGCAAGGGAGTCTCTAGATAGGTTACAGGGAGGAGGGAAGTCATGTAAATACATTACAGTCTGTTACAGGGGAAGGTCAGCTCAGACACCCTCTACTATTACTAGGAGTCTTAATTGGGGTCATCCTTGTGGATTGCTGCAGATTTCCCTAGCACCAGGTTTCTCCCTAACACCATAATGGCTCCCTCTACCAAGGAAGGAGGAGAGGGAGGGGGAACTATGGTTGGTATGTAAAATGGAAAAAAAACCTTTTAAATAAAAAAGAAACAGTAAATTTTGTAATAATTCCACCTCAATTGCCCTTCTAAGGAAATTCACAATAAAAACTACAAATTCGGATAAAAATACACTATTCGAACTGTCACCAGAATAATATATCCTGTACTTAACTGGAGATGTACAGAGTCATGAAGTCTGACTTTCTTCTCTATTGTGTATTTGTATGTGTGGGAAAATGTGTGTAAACATTTTTTGAAACAGGTTCTCACTGGAATACAGCTCACCAAGTAGGCTAGGATTTCTAGGAACCTTCCTGTTGATGCCTCCATAACACTGGGATTACAAGCATGTACCACAATCCCTGCTTTTTACATGGGTTTAACCCAAGTCTTCACATTTCAAGGTAAGCACTCCACAAACAGATCCATCTCCTCTGCCCTGGGCCTGATTTTCTTATGAGCAAAAAAGCAATTTCAGTGGCTGTCAGTTATAGGACCTTCACTGACATCTCAACAATGATGAAGTGTGGGGACACCAGACCTTGAGCAGAGACCCACTTCCCCCATCAGCCTGGGAGTAGGCAGCTGTAAGACAATGTTTACTAAAAACATGTTTACTAAAAACAATGCAATGCCGGGGGCAATAAGTTCCTGAAAAAGGCTGGCCCACAGGAACTGCCCTGACATCGACCTTGTCCAAAGACTAACCACCTCTTCTGGCACACCCAAATCAGTTTCTGGTGTCAGAGCAGAACCAGCCAGGGGTAGAGAGAGAGCAGAAGCCTTTCTGGAGGGAGCCTTTCTTGGGAAGTTTTCTTGAGCCTTTTTGGGGCCTGCTTAAAGTTTTCTTTACACCATTGAACGAGTCTCTGTGTTGTCAATCCCCAACACCCTCCGCACATTCTCAGACACAAGCTGCGCAGTGGACGCGGCAATGAAGTACAATAAAAACAATAACTGCTTCTACAATCACATCTGAGCAATGGCAAAAACAATAATTCTCTCAAAAAATGACGTCTTATCTACAGATACTGAATATGTATAGCAGAAATATACATACAACCCATACATGCATTCATATATACATACATATGCATACAGAAAGAGAGAGGAGAAAGAAGAGAGGCAATAGAAGGAGGGGATTCAGGCAGCTATGAGCCTATGGGTATGGTATCAGTCTATTCAGATGTTATCAGTCAGCACTGGCTAGATTATGCTGAGTGACAAATGTTGCTACAGATTTCAGTGTGTTGATTGCCTGTAGTCTGTAAGACCATTGACCTCATTAAGCAAAAAGCAGAACAGTGTTTACCTACAACTGAGAAGAGAGCCAATATGAAGATACTGATCAGAGGACACAACCTTCATTTATGATATGAACATATTCTAGGAATCAATGAACAGTATAAATCTTGCAAGATTCACACATCAATTCAATGATGTATACATACGTGGAATGATCACTCCGTATATCTTTACTGCATGTGATCTTTGTTTATGTACTAAACATTTTAAAATGAAATAATGAAGAAATTAGTAAAGAAACAGGAAGAGGACAGCTAAGTTCAATGTGGAACCCATTAGTATTGCTTTATTCTTCCTTTGACATGCTAGTGGATTCTGAAGCATCATTTTTGGCCTTTTACAGTTATTTATTTTTCAGCTATCTTCTTTTAACAGCATATATTAATTATAAATGATAATAGGTTTCATCATGACACATTCATTTATGAATATAATGAATTTTTTCAAATTTTACTTTTTTATTTAAATTAGAAACAAGCTTGCTTCACATGTTAATCCCAGCTCCCTCTCCCTCCCCTCCTCCCACGACCCCACCAATCCCTCCAGCCCCCCACCCCATGCCCCCTCTGCTCCCCAAGGAGGGGTGAAGCCCTCAATGGAGGAATCCCCAAAGTCTGTCATATCATCCTGGGCAGGGCCTAGGCCCTCCCCCATGTGTCCAGTCTGAGAGAGCATCCCTCCATGTGGAATGGGTCCCCAAAGTCCATTCTACTACCTGAGGCCCTATACATTGATTGCTGAGGCCTCCTCACTGACATCCACATTCAGGGAATCTAGATCAATCCCATGCTGGCCTATCAGCCATCAGTCTGGAGTCCATGAGCTCCCCCTTGTTCAGGTCAGCTGTTTCTGTGAATTTCACCAACCCTGTCTTGATCCTTTAGCTGACCACTCCTCCCTCTCTTCAACTGGGTTCCAGGAGTTTAGTTCAGTGTTTAGCTGTGGGTGTCTGCCTATGCTTCCATCAACTACTAGATGAAGGCTCTAGGATGGCATACATGGTAATCATCAATCTCATTATCAGGGAAGGGCATTTAAGATAGCCTCTCCTCTATTGCTTAGATTGACAGTTGGTGTCATCCTTGCAGATCTCTAAAAATCTCACTAGTGCCAGATCTCTCCTCAAACCTATAATGGCTCCCTCTTCTATGGTATCTCTCATTCTGCTCTCCTCTATTCTTCCCCTGACTCAACCTTCTGCTCCCCATGTCCTCCTCCCTCCTCTTCTCCCCCTTTCTTTCTCCCAGCTCCTTCTCTCCTCACCCCAGACTTCCAATCCATTCAGGAGATTCCTCAGGAAAATGGGAATCAGTCTATCACAAGATCCAGCAATTCCATTCTTAGGCATATACCTAAAAGATGCACATTAATACAAGAAGGACACATGTGCAACTATGTTCATAGCAGCATTATTTTTAATAGCCAGAACCTGGAAGCAACCTAGATGCCCCCAGCTGAAGATTGGATAGAGAAAATGTGGCACATTTACACAATGGAGTACTATTCAGTGGAAAAAAAACAATAGAATCTTGAAATTTGGAGGCAAATAGATGGCACTAGGAGAAACCATTCTGAGTGAGGTAATCCAGTCACAAAAAGACAAACATTTATGTATTCACTCACTCATATATGGATTTTAAACATGGAGCAGGAGATTGCTAGCTTACAATTCTACCATGAGAGAGTCTGGGAAACAGGGAGGACCCTAAGAGAGATATGCATGGTACCCCTGAGAAGGGGAATGGGACAGGATCTCCTGAATAAAATGAATTTGTATCATTTTCCCTTCCTATTGCCTTTCCACCCCCTTTCCACTCTCTCTGATTCCCTTCTCAGCTTTCAGGTTTTTTTCCTTAGGATTTTCATGTTTTTCTTCCTTTTCTTTCCATTTTCTTTTGTGACCCACAACATTTTATTAACATTTGTCACAGGATCCAGAGTTAGAGATAACTCACAAAAGCCTGGACTCCTTACCAGTAGTTACATGCCTCCCTCTCCTAGTGACCAGTGACTGCTTCTTGATACTCAAGGAGGAGTCAAGTCTCATGAGTCTTAGACACCTGGTTCCTACTGGATACCATTATCTGTCTGTAAGTTCTCAGAGAAAAGTGGGATCTCATGCCACTTATTCATGGCAGGATGTTGACAGGCTGTTTTGTGCAGATCTTGTGTAAATGACACAAACTGCTGTGAGATCAAGAATGTGTCTGCTGAGTAATTCTGTCCTAATTATAATAACAATGCATTTTCAAGGCCTTTTTCCTAAAAACAGCTTTCTACAAAATAATTTTAAATCCTCATTTGTGTTTCTAAATTGTAGTTTCTAAACATTTGTGTGTGCACAAGTATAGAATTATAGAAGTAGCTTTAAAAATTTTTTCTTCCTTGTGTTTTTTCTACAATTTTTTGTAGTTTTTTTACATTTTATTTTTAAATTTAAATTTAAATTAGAAACCCAGTTGCTTCACATGTCAATTCCAGGTCTCTCTCCCTTTCCTTCCCCTCCTCCTGCGCCCTCCCACCAACTCCCCCAATATCCCCTCATTTCCCAAGGGATGGTGAGGCTCTCCATGGGGCTGTCCATAGTCTGTCATTTCATCCAGGGCAGGGTCTAGACCCTCCCCCAAGAGTCCAGGGTAAGAGTGCATCTCTCATTGTTGGATGGGAGCCTAAAGTCCATTTGTATACCCAGGATAAACACTGATCTACTACCCAAGGCTCAATGAGAATTTCATACATGCATATAACCTCTTTTGGTCAAACCATGCCCCATTTCATCCCATCCAGTTCCTTCTCTATCCCCCTCCATGTCACTCCCAGCTTCATGTTCTCTTTCTGTCTGTCTGCCTGTCTCTGTCTCTCTGAGCACATTTAGTTCACTAAGTGTTGCCTACATGTGCATGGGTGTAGTATTTTAAGACCACATCCCTGAAGAAAACTTACTCTCCCTCCTCTAGAAGCAATCATTTGTATCTCTAGCTTCGGGTGGGACTTCATGAGCCATTGCCTTATCCATTCTGAGACCTTCTAAATCTTCAGAAATAAACATTTATAAGCACAACTTTTAAACTTGCCATTTCTTATTTTCCTATGAAAGTAATTACAAAACATACTGTCTTCATCATTCTTCTGCTCAAAGAAATATCACATGTGGAACTTGAAAACTGTTTAAATATTCGTGTACACATAGTATATGTATAATATAAATATTGTACACTATATATGTATTATTAATATGCATCATATAATTTGTATCAAATGAATCATAAATACTACCCCTTCAACAAATAAAACTAAATACTTATTTATGAGTATGTATTTCATGTTATATCAAAGTTACATTGTCACCATTTTCCACTGTATTAATTTCTAATGTCCTTTCTCTGCTTGCTTCTCTATGTGCATGAGAGAATGACATTAACAGTAAGTAAGTTCCCAGTAGATAGAATACATGAATGAGTATTCTTATCAATGTCTTTGTGTATATGGCATATTTGTAGTAAGCTGATGCCATGCTATATTTGGATAAGTTGTTATCATCATTTATCATCATTATATCACCATCCTGGAAGCCACTTTATTTATTCATAATGGTTTTTAGTAAGCAAACATATTCTGCATTGTATTAAATTCTGGAAAATTCTGGAAAAAGTAAATGGTCATAGCTGGAGGAATCTCATTTGGCCTAAACTAGTACTTCTTGAAATTCAAATAGATCACTTAGCTTTGCTGAACATAAATATATTGACTGCAAAAGAGAAAACTGTCCTACATACAAAACCATCTACATTATCCAGCAATATTAATAAAATGCTTACAAAAATATTTTCATAAGGACACCAATATTTCCAGTACTACCTTGAAATACAACATATTTGGTTCACACTCAAATGAAATTTTGGTCACATTATTTCTGTCTCTTTTCCAATTTTTAAAGGATTAGAAACAAAATAACTTTCACCAACATTAGACAAATTCTGAAACAAACTCTCCTAAGTGCAATGGTTAGTGATCTTTCCGGAAGAAAATCCTCAACACTCGCTCCCGAATCTGCTTGGTCCTTACCCCATAGATCACAGGATTAAGGGCTGGTGGGACAACCACATAAAGATTGGCCAAGAAAATGTGGATATACTGGGGCACATTATGGCCAAAACGATGTGTCAAGAAAGAGAAAAATGCTGGTGTAAAAAAGGTTAAGATAACACCTATATGAGAGCCACAAGTATTGAGAGCCTTGAGCCTGGCCTCTCGGGAGGGCAGGCAGAACACCGCGTAGATGATCCTGACATAGGAGAGAATAATAAGAACTACATCTAGCAACAAGAGAACAATGTTGCTAAGACCAAATATGATGTTGACTTTGATGCTGGCACAAGCTAGGCGGGCAATGCCCATATGCTCACAGTAGGTATGAGGGATGATGTGGTGCCCACAGTAGGGCAGCCTCAGAAGGAGAAACACCAGTGGAACAACCATGTATAGGCTTCGCAGGACAGCAATACCTGCGATGACACCAATGACTTTGTTGGTGACGATGACAGTATATTGAAGGGGCTTGCAAATGGCAATATAGCGGTCAAAACCCATAGCCAACAACATAATGCTTTCCATGACAGTGAAGAAGTGGATGAAGAACATCTGAGAAAGGCAGCCTCCAAAAGATATTTCCCTGAGACCAAACCAGAAAATTCCCAGCATTTTGGGGATGGTGGCAGTGGTCAGACTCAGATCAATGGAATCCAATATGGCTAGGAAGTAGTACATGGGCTCATGAAGACTATGTTCAGTTTGGATCACAAATAAAACAGCAGTATTCCCCAGTAGTGCAATGAGATAGAGAAAACAAAAGGGTAATCCAATCCAGATGTGTGCATCTTCTAGCCCTGGGATGCCCAGCAGGAGGAATGAAGAAGGATAGACTTGTGAATCATTAGACAGGGACATTCTCTCAGTCATGGATGGATGCTACGCTTGATACAGCTAAATTTTGGTGTGTGGCTAGTATGACTCCTTGCCAGCTTAGTCCTTTATCTTCATTCCTGGTCAAACATAAGAATAATGTTTTAATCTCTATTCATATTTATAGAAAGAGATAAAAATGCTTTTTGCTTTATGTGTAAGTCTCCTGAATTTTACAAAGCATCAGGTATAGAGCCACCAATACTGCACTGAATTCATGTAATAGAAGAAGAATACAAAGAAAAAAGGGGAGAAGAAATGCAAACTGCAGTGTGGCCAGGAATGCGTGGGGAGGATGAAGGGCCAAAGCAGATGTACAAGGTAGTGTTACAGGTCTATTTGCTTAATAATCCTAAGAATCACTCATGCATTTGTAATCTTGACCTTTCCCTATCTTGGAAGCAAAAACTACAAAATGTGGTGTATATTATGTAATAAGGTGGTCTGGTTCTAAGAGTGTCATAAAAAAACTTACCTTCTTTTGTTCTGTTGCATGAAAAAGCCGTATCATGTAGAAGCTCTAAATATTTTGATAGGTAGATGAAGAGATGAAACTGTAGGTACTTTAATTTATAGTATGGAAAATATATCATTCATGTATATTATAACTCTATTACAAGACTCACCAGGTTTGGAAAGCTGATAAAGACAATGGGAAGAATAATACTTGACAAAGATCATTTTGTTCTTTTGTAGCTATGATAAAAGTATGAACCAAAAGATTGTATTAATATAGACAAGGCTTTCATTTAGTCAGTGGATAAGTAAATGCATCCATTAAAGAAACTGTCCAGATATGGACCAGCTATTGGAAGAGAGAGCTACGTAATTTCTCAATATATTTCTACCTTGTATACATTAGAAGAGACTAAAGTACTCAAGATACTTCCATTTAGTTCTTTCTCTGATTCTATTCCAATGCCATGTTTAATGGATACTGCTAGTATAGTAAATTCTTAACAAGTAATACATTAAACATCTGAAAAAAGAAGCATGAAGCTCATTACTGCACATTTAGTTATAAAAACTTTTGGACTAATAATGTGGAAGTAATTGTGTTATGTATGATACATAGAATATATTCAAATTTAACAACACTTGACTGTCGCAAGAATGCAAGGTGTCTATCAGAGATGTTTATGAATGTAACCTGTCTTGGGGTGGGATTGATGTGGGAAGGTAGGGGGAGTTTTGGAGGTGGGTGGGAGAAGGGAAAGAATGTGGCCAAAAATATTGTATGAAAAAATTCTAAAATAAATAAAAAATAGAGTTCTACCTTATACTTATAAAAATGTTTAAGGATACTAGTGCCTCTTAGTTTAAACTTTGTGACCCATATGCCTTCATAGCAATGCCCATGAAACATAGCTGAGATGAAAAATAATTTGACAATTTTAGAAATGGTTTGAGGAACCCTGTGTTTATGTGTATGAGCATCTCTCTCTCTCTCTCTCTCTCTGTGTGTGTGTGTGTGTGTGTGTGTGTGTGTGTGTGTGTGTTCTAGGATGCTGATACTAAGGCAAACAAAACTGAAGTCCTTAAATTTGGTATGTGAAGGTATCTGACATAAGGTTACATCTCTGAATGCATACATGGTATTACAATTTTGGAAGCATTTTCACAATTAATTCCATCATGTATTTACAGGTATTCTACAAATACCAGTGTCAATCAGATGATAGGAACACCAATTTAGGTAAAACTGGCCATACACTCCCTTTGGACATACCGTTTTAGTAGCAAGAAAAGTAAAACTCTAAAAGGGACATTTTTAACTTGGCCTGAAAAAATTATGGTAGATGTATGCACAAAGTACTGTGAAGAACAGAAGGGGTTAAGGAAAAGTCCAACAAGGAGACTGGAACTTTGGGAGTGGGATTGCATAGCTGTGGATACACACCCAAATATGTGTGAGGGTGAGCATGATATGCATATGTAGATTTCAGATGTCTTCCTCAGGTGCCACCTACATTCTTTATTTTATCTTATATTCATTTATTTTATTTTAATACAAATTCTCTCATTGACCCAGAGCCCATCTAGCAGGCTAAGCTGGTTGGCCAGCAAGCCTCAGAGGTCTACCTGTCTCCACGTCCCCAGCTCTGTCTAGTACTACAGTTATATGCCAAGCATGTCCAGCTGCTTATGTTGGCTGTGGAGGATTAAATTCAGTTCCTTATGCTTACAAGACAAGCTCTTTGCCAACTACCTGTCTCCTCTAAAGTATTTCCCATATCAAAACAGCAAGGGTGAAGAAGAAAAGGCGTTTTGTTCTAGACAAAGATTAAGACCAAAGTGGGGGAAATGGAAGCACACTGACTAATCATTATGTAAAAGAGGGATCTGTGGTCCTTTCAGTAATCTCAGTAAGATTCTTAGACTGACCAGCCAGTGTCCAGCTCATCAGCAGTGGCTCCATAGAGCAGAAAATGAGAACAACATTGAGGCTACCTACCATAGAAAGAACTTTATGTCTGTGGAACTCTCAGGAGACCATCATGTTCTCAGACATCCACATATCCACTCAGAAGCATAGGAAAAATAAGCACATTGACTTTCTCTTCTGTACCTAATTCTGAAACCCCATGGCCAACTGTCTAACATAGAATCCATGTCCTTTATCAGAGTTTCCCCTCCATTTTTGGATCCTATTTCATAAATGTCTAAAGAGCCATTCTTCATGATTCACTTATTCATAAATTCACTAATTCAAAAGCATGGTTTTAGAACCCCTTAATAGGTCTTGAAAACAGAGAAGTACAGTCTGTCTATTTTTGCAGCTCAGACATGTGTAAATTTACACTGGATCACAAATAAAAATAAAAAAAATGAACATACTGGTACAATGTCATCTTCAAATTTTTCTCCTTAGTTTTACATGTAAGAATCTGTATGGTCACACAAAAAGTGTATGTAGGGAAGGCACAGCCTTGGAGGTTGCATGAGTGTGTAATTCCTCTGCATCTGATGCTTACGCATTCACCTTTCCTCTGTCACTTCACTCTAGCCAGGCACTAGCTCTTTCCCTGTCCCCCTTGATATTTTTTTCACAGTCTAAACATGACATGACTTACCTTGGTTTCTAAGTCTCTGAAACATCAGTTGGGATAATCCTGGGGCACGATATTTGTTTGCTGAGCAGAATGAATTTTTTTCATAGGCCTGATTCCCCTAAGAATACAACCACAGTATCATGGGTATCTTGATAGAGTGCAGTGTGTGGACTCTAGAGAATTCTTCCTCTCAGTCATTTTGTATATACAGGATGTGAGGGCAAGGGCATGTTGCTACTCCTTTGATTCTTCCTAACTGCCTATTCCTTTATTTGCACCAATAGAATGTGTTTGACTTATGATTTCAAATTCAGCTTTTAAGCTCTTAGTACATTTCTGGGATTCTTGCTGTTGTCTTATCTTCCTATCCACCCTCTGTTGCACCCCCTTTCACAGAGCCCTTTTACTCCTTCTGTGTCATTTTTTTGCTTATGGATAGATGAATAAACTTTCCAAAATTATGCTTATGTTATAAATCCTGGTTTATGTCATGTATCTCACTGATAACAGGCATTTACACACTAGATATTGTTCCGTGAAAACTGCTGTGGTGCACCGACAGCTGTGTCAAGAGGACAGCCTTTACATCAGCACAGGAACACTGATAGTGGGTTAAATAGCTATTTAAAGTAATCTGAAAAAAGCAAGAACAAGCAAAACAAAAATGAAAAGGGAGTAATAGCAAAGAAAAGTAGAAATTAGTGAATTATAACATAAACATAGCAACACAGCAAATGAAAAATGGGCTCTGAAAGGCATCAAAACTGAACTCTTTTTTTTATTTAGGTTAGAAACAATCTTGTTTCACATGTCAATCCCAGTTCACTCTCCTTCCCTCCTCCCCTGCCCCGCCCCAATCTCCACTGCTATCACCAAGGAGGGTGAGGTCCTCCATGGTGAACTCTTATCAAGAAATTACCAATGTTAAATGTTATAAACAGTAATAAAGCTTAGTGGCTCTAACTTATTAAGAGAACATACTTTGTTTTAATTTTGCCAGGCTCAATGAAGTATAATAACAATTAAGGATTCTACATGTTTATAGTAATAAACAATGTTTTGATAGCAGTGTATATTATAAAATGTGAAGTAATTAACAAGTCACTTATCTTAGATTTGTCAAGAGAGTACTACGATGCACTCTTTCAAGTAAACCACATCATTTTATGACAGATACAGCTCTATTCAAACGATCTCCAAAACATATCCATCCCCTGTGTCCAAAGCTTTATACCTCTTTATCTTCGTTTCCTAACCTCACTCACAGCATGGCCTCTGATCACTAGCATTATATTTTCTGCTTACAGGAATTACATCGTTGAGACCTTATGCTGGCTTTCTGTGCATGGTTCATCTTATTGAAGAGAGTTTCTTTCGGTCTATCTATGCTCCCACATTTGACAGATATGCTTCTGGTGGTTGGCAAGCTCCAGTGGAAGGCCACAGATCCGGGAATATATGGACATCACCAACTGTTCTTGATGAGTTTGGGGTAGGGAATGGGGTGGATTTGGAGAAGTCGGGAGAAGGGTGAATGTGATCAAAGTACATTTTATGAGATTCTCAAAGAAGTAATAGAAGCCGAGCGCTGGTGGCACACACCTTTAATCCCAGCACTCGGGAGGCAGAGGCAGGTGGATCTCTGTGAGTCTAAAGTCAGCCTGGTCTACAGAGTGAGTGCCAGGAAAGGTGCCAAAGCAATACAGAGAAAACCTGTCTCAAAAAAAACTAACAGAGAATGAGAAAAGAGAAGTTTATTATACCCACTGGTATAATAAATATCTTCCTGGAGAAACGTCCCAATGTTTCTTGCATAGTTTTCATCAGGCTATCTAATATCTTAGCAACATCTTATCTCTTTTATATATTAACATTTTTATCTACAAAAGGTCCCTCTGTTATTCCTTTCACAAAGCCTTTTGTCTGTTTTGCTTTGTCACCTATGCTTCTGAGATCAAATTTTTAAAAAATCTTCATTGTCAAAATCAGTGACAATAATCTTATAAGGTGGGAAAGATTGCTGCACAGTCATAACTCTTACAGAGTACCTTGAGTTTGCTTCCAAGCACTCACATAGCAGCCCATAGCCACCTGAACCACAGCTCTGAGTCATAATTCCAGCCCATCAAGGGTCAGTTTATATTTCTCAACATACAAACTGTAGCTCTACAGTCTCCAGCAATCCCTTTAACACAAAGAATAGGGACTATTAAAAATCTCCAGACTAGAACAAGGATCCAAGTAGGCACAACTAAGAAAGGATTGGAAAGCTGTTCCTGGTCAGCCTCTTTACTGCAACAACAGAAACAAAATAAATCTGGACACTTCTGCTACAAAGGACCAGCTCACTTCCATGTTCTGTTGGTATTTTCTGGGAAAAATGAGTAAAGGGAACATATTAGCCATGTGTCTATAGCATATCTACCTGATCTAGTAGAATAATACAAGTACATATTGGAGAAAAGGCAATAGTATTCACAATACTCATGTAATGGTTACTAGGTAGTCATCATCCATTAAATAGATAAAGAAAATGTAGTATGTAGTATGTAGTATTCAGTAATAAGGAAGAATACAGCTACATCACTTGCTAGAAAGGGGACGAGCCTTGAGATCATCATATTATGTTAAATAAACCAGACGCAGAAAGAAAAATTAATTATTTTCCTCTCAGTTGTGGACCCCAAATTGTGTGTGTGTGTGTGTGTGATGAAAGTGTGAGACTATAGAAGGTAAACTAGCAGAATTAAGAAGCTTTGAAGGATTAATTTCGGTCAAAGGCACGAAATACTTGAAAGAAGCTTTTATGAAAGACAATAAATATTGAAAATAAAGATATACATAAAAGGAAATAACAAATCATCAAGACAAAAGCTGTAGTATAGAGTGTAATGCTGATACAAAGAAAAGCATACCAATCCATGAAATAGTATTTATAGTTGAGCAAGCTACATATCATGGTTATATTATATGAACTGTCCAGAGTACTTTTAAGAAAATTCATAAAGACAGAAAGTAATGTTTCCCATGAACTGGAAGGAGGGATGAGTAGGGAAGTGACTGCTTAATGACATCAGTATTTACTTTTGGAAAGACAAGAAATGTTGGAACCAGATAGAAATGATAATAGCACAGCATTGTGACGGTACAATGCACCACGGAACTGCAAACTTTAAAATGGTAAGTTTTATGAAATACATATTTTCTAACAATGAAAATGCTACCACAATTATAAATTCCCAATAGATTCCAAAGTGAGGAGAGCAATCAATAAATAGGCTGGAGGAGAGAGGGCTGGGAAAGAAGAAAGAAAACAAAAGATAAAATGGATGGGACTTGCCAAAAAAAAACCCTGATATATTAAATAACAAAAATCCAGGAAATAAAACCAAATACTGGGAAATTGCTTAATTGTTTACTGAGATTAGCAAGAGTGAGCCTTCATCTGTTGCAATGACTAAAGGGAATTAATGTTCAGTTTATTAAAAGGACTCTGGCATCAGGAGACGTTATTAGTAACCATCTGCTCCAGAGTTTGTGTACACACACACACACACACACACACACACACACACACACACACACACACACACTTCATTAATATCTATAAAGGTATATTACGGGCTCCTTTTAAGTCATGCATCTGTATTTTAAAACTGAATACACAACTATCACATGACTCTCAGAGAAATAAAGGAATCTTGGTAAGTCTTTGCAATATGCTTAGAATTTAGTTTCTTAAAAATTGAGTTAAGATTTAGGAAATTCATGGAGCTTTTGAAGAATAAAAATATAATTAAAAAAGAGTACATGAGCAAAGAAACAACTGTTTATGCATGAAAATACATGAGATGTATAATGCCAGAGCAGTGAACATGATGTCACATATTAATTCTCTATGGAGAGATTAATGGGAAATATATTGGAAAACATTGGAAAGAAAATAATTTGACATCTATGATATTTCAAACATACATAATGTAAGTTATTCAAGTCAGGATTAAACACTACTGTGCATTTATCTACATGAAACAGAAACTCGGGGCATGATATAATATGCCTACATTCACTCAGTAAACTGAGAGCAGAATCAGTATTTAATCCTGTGTCATAGTCTAATAGCACTAAATGTTCTGTAATTGCATTAATTTTCCTACATCTTCTTGTCTTTTTAGTGACATAAGTGATAAACAAAGAAAAAGACCCTAATAAGTAAAGCACATGGAAATGCATTTTAATTCTTTATAATGAGTTCATCATACTTTGACAAAGAAGGAACACAATATAAAATTAGCCGTTTGGCTTCTCTTGATTTTCATATATTGAGGGCAATAAGTCAAATTCAATGCTGGTTATTAGAATTTAGAGTTAAGTACAAGATAAGAAGATGAGGCATGAGGTAAAAAGCTCAGATACAGCAACAGCAACAAGTACTTTGGGAAGGTTGCAAACATATAATAAAGAATTTCTATTTGCACAGAGAGTACAAGCTCTTTATATGTCTGGGCTCCCAGGAGCTAATATCCATGAATTTGTTCAAAGTAAAGACTGGAAATGACATGCCTAACTGTAGGATGCAGCCATGCCATAGAATCAAAATACATTGAATGAACTTTTCAAAGAATCAATAAAAAATGCATACTTAAAGGAAGTTGACCAAGAGCATGAACTTGCTTGGAGATTATTTTGATCAACTGATATCAGTCAACATGAAAAGTAGCAAATACAATGCTATGTCAGCCATGAAGTAATCAAGCAGTCATGTTTATGTAATGGAACCCCAATAAAAATGTCTCAGTAGCTTTTCTTAGATAGCAATATGCTCCAAACATGTTGTCACACAATGTCAAGAGGATAATGCATCCCACCTCCATGAGAGGACAGTGGGTGCCTCACATTTGTAAAGCTCACAGGATTTCCTAAGACCATCTTTCTGTGTCTAATTGTAATCAGCATCCTTTTCCAGTAAGAAACTGTATAACTGAACATAATAACTGTGAAGGATTCTTATGAGTCCCTCTAGTAAGTTCTTGAGAAGAGGATAGTTTGGGAGACCTGAGACTGAAGATGTCAGAAATGAAGGTAGACATGAGATTTGTGCTCTAAAACTTCTCTTTAGCTCCAAGCTGATGGTCAAATTTGATGCTACATATATTCAACTAGAAGTCAACATGTTCTCATAAGACAATTTCACATGGGGAAGATGCTTCATGGGTCCCCATTTCCTTTTGCTAACCCATGTTAAATTCTTAACTTGAGTATATCTTTCTTTTAAACACTCATATCCTATGAGATATGTGTGTGTGCTTATATACTCTTGATTCAGTTCCATTCATTGTCTTTTTCTGATTTTTAATTTATCCACTGTCATAATCACTTTTTAAATTTATTCAATGTTAAAATTACCATGGCTTTATAAAAACTTTAAAATATAGTCATCTAAATCATGCAGAATTTTCCTTTGAGCAAAATTTTATAAGCTATTCTTACTCAGACCCATATCTTCCCCTCTCTCTTTGTACTGTTTCTACTAACAAATTTACAAAGACAGATCTAGAGTGGGCCATGTGATTAATTTCCACGTGTTTTAAAATCTTGACCCATCTGTTAATGAATATAAACAGAAGTTCTGAGAAGTAGTTTAACTTACTAAAACATCTCTTCTCCATAAAACCAGATGCAGTAAAATTTATTTCATCAAATTAAAACTGTATGAAACAGCATAAGTAATAGTGATAGATGCAATGTTTTTCAATAGTAGATATCAAACTAATGATACCTATTGTGGTACGTATCAGTTTTATTATATCCTCCTAATATCTAGCTCTTGAAAAGAGGGAGTTCACATCCTTCCTTGCAGCAAACACTAATTTTAAGAACATAGCATAGCACACATCTGGAATCTCACCTTCTCACACTTTTAGTGAAAGTGAGCAGTGTTACTGGGATTATTTATACAGAGCCAAGGTATTGGGAAAAACTCAATGGCTTGGTGGAAATGTCTTTTTAATATCAACACACTGTTTGAAGACTCTTCATATTTTTGTAGATTTCGATTAAGTCCGCATGAACTGTCCAATGGAAACTGACAACAGCCTTTAGCCCATGCCCAAAATCAGTCTGCAAAAGAATGCCCATGCTCAATGTCACTGAGGCCTATCCGCTTTCCTTCCTGTTGTTGGGGATTCCAGGACTGGAAGCTGCACAGTTCTGGCTGGGATTTCCCTTCTGTGTTGTGTATCTGATCGCCCTTGTTGGAAACCTTATTATTCTTTTTGTCATATGGACTGACAGAAACCTTCACCAACCCATGTTCTACTTTCTGGCTATGCTGTCTATGATTGACTTAAGTCTTTCTACTGCTACCATCCCTAAGATGTTGGGCATCTTCTGGTTCAGCCTCCAGGAGCTCTACTTTGGATGTTGTATTGCTCAAGTCTTTTTTATCCACTTCTTCACTGTCATGGAGAGCATCGTACTCCTTGCCATGGGCTTTGATCGTTATGTGGCTATTTGCAACCCTCTCAGATACACCATGATCCTCACCAACAGAATCATCACAGTGATTGCTATGGTAGTGGTTATAAGAAGCCTATGCATGATTGTTCCCATCATTTTTCTTCTCCTGAGGCTGCCTTACTGTGGTCATAGAATCATTCCACATACCTACTGTGAGCACATGGGTGTGGCACGACTGGCCTGTGCCAGCATCAGAGCCAATGTCTACTATGGCCTTGGGAATATTTCAATTTTGTTTCTGGATGTATTTCTTATTATAGTGTCCTATTCTAGGATCTTATATGCTGTCTTCCACCTTCCTTCGCAAGATGCTCGCCTGAAAGCCCTTAATACGTGTAGTTCCCATATCTGTGTAATCTTAGTCTTCTTTGGCCCTGCTCTTTTTTCCTTCCTTACTCATCGCTTTGGTCATAACATCCCTCAATATATTCATATCCTCCTGGCTAATCTCTATGTGGTCATCCCGCCTGCCCTCAACCCAGTAATTTATGGGATCAGGACCAAGCAGATCCAGCAGCGGGTGAAACATCTTTTAGCTAAAAAAAGATTGAGTGAGAGGTAATTCGTTCAAGTAATGGGATGATAAGGTCTGCATGTACTTAAATTAATAATAAAAAGTAATAATTTTTATTAAATATTTGGGTCTCACTGTGTAGCCCAGGCTGACTACTAGCCTGAAATCTTTATGCCTCAACTTCCCTAGTAACTGGTATGCTACAAATACATATTTATAAACCATATAATGTATATATTATAATTTATTTTATAGATCTAAATATACATATATACATTTGTATGTACACATATATACATATATGTTATAGCAGCTGTTGAAGGTATACTGTACCCTCTACTTAAACCTGGTAGAATATGTATGTGTAATATGTATAACACACATACATATATATATGAATGTTGGTGGTGCCTATTGAGGACATGTTGTATCCTTTATTGAATCATGGCAGAGTATGTCTTTCAATAGCAAGTTTCAAATAATCATACTTTAATTTGCTGAAGGGAGAACTGACTGTGAGAACTGTCAAGTTCTAGAACTCTTACTGGTAATATTATTTCTTTCACAGACATGTTTAAATACAAGGCATATGGTTATGATAGAAGTAGATTTAAGTCATGGTCATGTAAGTAAAGAGGAAGCACACTAACTCTGAACTAGGAAGTCAGGTACAATTTGGCCGCATGACAGAAAGAATGCATGCTTGTGTACTGGGACTTGAACTGGATGACTTTATACAGAGAAATGTGTAAAAATAAAGAAAGTATTCATGAACTTCAAAAGATAAAAGGAGAAAGTAGCATAATATAGTTTGTGGGAAAAATCATCAACTTTTTCCACTATGAAAAGGTAAAAACAAGAAATAACAAAGTGGATAAGCAATATATCCTTAGTTTTCAAAACTAGAAGTCAAAAAAGACAGAATGACAACTTACTATAAAAATCTTAAGTAAAATATTGTCAAGCAAAATAAAGTCAAATATGATTTTTGAAGTTGCTGTAGGAATTGCCTTAGTATTCCCCAAAGTTTGTATAGGCCACAATTTGTTTGTACATATACTGTCTGCTTTAGCATTCTTCAACCCTGAAACTATCACTACATCCACTTGATGACTGAATAATTGAGACAAAAGTCTCCCGAAAAGTCACTTTTAAGATTATATTTGAGGACCAGGATTTTATTCTAATCTCCTCTAGATATACAATGAAATTGAAGATAAGTTAGAAATAAAGTATTAAATATACATTATCAGAAGGAAACTCAAAATACAAAAATGAGTTGAGTATGTTTGTCATAAGTTCTACTCATGTTCATTTCCATTAGCCTTTCTCATACCCCTCCCTCTTCGGCAAAAATCTTTATTCATCCCAAGAAGTTCCCCCCCAATTTTCAAGTCTCTGTGGGGGGAAGCATCTGTGAACACATTTATGTATGTACGTGTGTGTGTGTGTGTGTGTGTGTGTGTGCACATGCATTGTGACACATTAAATTTGATTCCAATGCCCACATGAGCATGTATAGGAAATAATTCCTAAGTATGAGTTATTTTTACAATTCTCATTAATGTGTTTCTTCTTGACTCATTATGCATATTCTTTTGTCATCATTTGTCCATTTTTTCTTTCATATTGGAATATATATTCTTAAAGGGTAATTTGTTTATACATTGCTACAACAAAATACATGAATAATCAACTTAAAAACGGAAGAGTTTATTTAGGTTTGATATTGAGAAAAATAGGTCCATCATTGAGGAGAAGGCATGAGGGACAGGAGCTGGGTGCTGGCTGGTCACATTGTCTCAGTAGTAAGAAGTCAGAGAGCAAACAGTAGACTATAAAAGCCAAGGTATTCACCCTATAACATATTTCTTTGAGGAAGGCTCTAGCTACTGAATGTTACACAACATTTATGAAGTGTCACCAGTTAAGGGTCAAGAGAACAGATACATTTCAATTTCAAACCACCAGAGTAAGAGACCAGATAATTTTGAGGAAAACACTTTAGAATTTATACTATTATACCTATGAAAGCACATACATGTAAAAATAGTTTCATTAATTAAAGTGTAGGAAATTTATACACAAATGAGCACAGAACAAGTACAGAAAGAAAACATTTGCAAAAAGTGTAGGGTTCAAGATATAAAATTGCAAACAATTTGTGAATATGTATACTTTTTGATAAGTGACACAGAATGAAATGAATAACAATTTACATAATTTGTGTGCATAAAACCAAACTGGGTTTACCCCTGAAATATTGCTTTTCATGTGACATCCAGGGATCGTGTTTTTGAGACATAACAGGGAAGTTCCACATACAAATTCAGAGAGATTATAATAGTATGCACAAGACCTGAGCATGATCAAGTCAGACAATATCACAGCGTATAGAGGGGAAGTGGGTCTGAAGTTCCCTATTTAACTGAGGAGCTGCTGGCAACTGTTAGCTTTTGATAGCCAAGGCTACACAGAGAAAGCCTGTCTCAAAAAAACCATAAAAAAAGGAATTTGATGCAAACTCCAAAATCTTCTAGACATTAGAGCCATTGACCATATTATGTCATGAGCATCAAGGTAAAGTAAGAGGGTGGATACTCTTTAAGACGTATCAATGGAGATGAGTGAGAATACTCTATCTTAGGCTTTTTGGTTAGAGGATTTACAGTATAAAAATACACCCAATCCATAAAATCTTTAAAATAAATGTGTCTTTAAGAACAGGTTTCTATCTTAAAAGGAAAACGAACAAGCATCAATAATGGTTTAAAGAGAAGATAATAATGCTGTTTGTGATAACCTGGAAGAAAACACTCACACCTTTTATAATAAGTTTAGAATAGGAGATACAAGATCATACGGCATTGGTCTCCTCACAGAACTGCCATTTTTAAAAATTCTGGAGCCCATATAACCCAGCAATATCTGAGCATTTACTCCATCCAAGACACTGTGCTAGGTGAACTGGAGTAGAGTTGAATGAAATGTTACTTTAGTATCCACACATAAAGAGAGAGAAAATGTCAGGCAACCTTAAATGAAACCAAAGGAAAGTGTGCATGCGGTAGTAGTGGCATGAAATTACACAAAGCACAGAGGTCATACAGAAGACTGTCATAGAGGAATGTCACTGGGGAAGAAATGAAGGAAAGCAGAAATGAGCAATGATGATTTTATATGAAAGATCTTTAGTCCCAAAAGACAGAGATATAGGTACAAAATTCACAAATTCCAACTAAATGTCTAAAAGAAAATTGGTTATTGAATGAAGGCAATTGTTCACAGTGCTTTTTATAATTTACCAACTGAAGTTTATAGTGTACAATAGAGAAAGTGGATGTTATAGGAAGAAATATTAAGGAGAGATTGGATAGAGTTAGTCTTAATATGTGAAAAATAGGTATAGATACAATAGCAAACATGTATTCTGTGAGGGAAAGACAGACTAGGAAGTAATGACCTTGTCTATTGAAAAAGAATGAACATGAGAGCAGACCAAACCAAACACACTTTAAATCAGAAACATTACTCTCTCTGTGATAACAACTCAAAACAGTCTGGACCTATAATATGAAAACTGATTCACATATTCCAGTGCCCCTCAGACTTTTGTACCTACATCCAGGAGATCAGAGCCAATAGGATGTCCTGGGAGGACTATTAGGCCTGTTCCACCACAAAGGAAGAGACAATTAGAAAACTCTACTTGTTCCCCAGCATAAAAGACATTAGGATAAGCTTTCTTAGGGGAAATAGAACTTTCACCACAATCTAAAAAGAGCTGATGATTCACTTTCTTACAGACTCCATCTCTTGAACATCAGGTACATGCTGGAATGAGGACTCTTTCTGGGTTGAAGGCACTGATGGGCTTATCTGGAGTTCTCTACACTGCTACAGCGATGAATGTATATTGAACCTACTCTTTTTTCATCTTTAAAAAACTTATCTGTTTCCATGTCCAACCTAAGACAGCATTTTAAATAAAACAAAGCACAAGAGTTGATGAGGGAAGTCAAATTTTGGAGAGTTCGCCAGCATAAATTTAATGTTCTCCATGTTCTCCTTTACCCTAGGAAAGCCACTCATCTTCATATTTCCCTTCTTCACCTTCCACACCACATCTGCTCCTCTGATCTAAGGCATAATATCCAGTACAGTGTTTTTCTACTATGCTGTGGAGAGGATTATAATGTAAGACTCTTGGGTACATGTTTATGCACAGAGGGTTCTGAAAAACATGTTCAGGGATCCTGGGACATGTCTAGACTTATTAAAACTTCTCTACATGGGATCAGTGAGATCAGAAGCCCATAAGTTTGAAAGGGCTGCCTTTAAGAACCTAGACCACAAGGCTATCGACTCTACATAAGGACTGGGAAAAAATATTAAGAGACATCAGAATTCAGTCAGGGTACAGAGGAGACAGCCAAGAGGAGGAAGAGGGCTCAAATATGCAGAAGCCTCCCTTTTCTTAAGATTGTTCTGAGAATCATTCTCTACACAGAAAAATGCAGCTCAGGGGAACTGGTCATATAAGGTAAAGACTGTGGTATACATGAAGACTTTGTATGCTTTGCTTCTGTGCCTTTCTTTTCTGTTCCTTCCTCTCTCTCTCTCTCTCTCCCTTCCCTTACTCTTCCCTTCTCCCCTCTATCAACCTCCCTTTGATACAACCACATACCTTTATTGCTTATAAAACCATGGGCACACACATACTTCAATGATAATGAAAATTACAAAGGCTTGAAAGCTGGCACACGGTAGAAAAGCCAGCAGTGACATTTGCCCTCTTCTTCTATGAAAGAAGAACACTTCCAGATCAACTTTGTATGTGGATTAGCAGTTGAGATATGACTGATGTCAGTATCCAGATAGAATTTCATTGGTAGTTTCATCTTTGCTATTGCCTGCTCCTGTCTCTCTTGTATCCCTTGTTATTTAAGAGCCATACCATCTATTTTGATCACCTAGTCCCACTATCTTTGGGAAGTGTATCCAAACCTTTGATATAATACCCCTACTGGAATAGCCAAATTTAGACAGTTATTCTGTCCTCCTTCACATCTTGATGAAGCTATGGAAAGCTGAAGCGGGAGGAGTAAGAATACAAAGAGAGCCAGGTTTTCTTCAAGCTGAGCAGTACTGGATTATATTAGTATAAGTGGATATCTAGAGAACGGCAAATGTCTGGTCTGGTAGCAGCCCCTCATTCTTCTGTAACAACCCACTCATCTTCCAGGCTACAATGACCTCATTTTAAATAATGGTCTTTTCTTACCACCTTGGATTAAAATATAACACTAGGGAGCATCGGTGATTCTTTTGCTCCCTTCTGAGATGCTTCACTCACATCCATTAATTTTGTTCATTCTGAAAATAATGAACATTAGTTACATTTACTCCCTCAATTTTACAAGGAAAAAAAGCCTGATTTATAAAATAGAGCAATTAGCCAAAGTTCTTCAGCAAGTAAATGGCACAACAAAATTTTCAGTCATTTGAAGTCTAAGTAGCTTCAGGTCTCACCAAATCCTCTTAATGATCTGAAAGAGCCAATGAGAAAGAAACAATTGTGAAAAGGAATCACAAGATCAGTGGCCACAGTGTTTGTGGGTACTATAAGAGAAAATACCCTAATTACCATAAACTCAGGTTTTAAAGGGTGCTGTGGGATTGATGTCTTTATCAGTGAATCTGTCTAAACCAAGATGGCTTCCAAAACTGATCAGGTTGTTAGATGCATGTGTCAGCCACTTTGGGTAACACCTCACTGGAGCACAAAAACAAGAACAAGAATTCTGGTTAAATTTGTACAGAAGTAGGTTTCTTAGTCTTGGTAGCTCTATGTGACACTACGCAAGACTGGTCCCCATCTCTCACTCTCCTGGTACCTCACCTGTGCCAGTAAAGTGTCCTGTTATTAAACAACCACCCTGAAGATATTATTGACTATAAATTAATCAAATTCCATAAATAGCTTTCAATTTCTCAAACTGCCATCTTCCCCTCAACACTGGCAACAGTTGTCCTGTTCCTTCTGCCTCAATTTCTGTAGGGTCTTCTATGTCTTCTTTTATATTTATAGGATGTTTACTTTATATATTATATTGCCAGTTTACATTATTTATCTTCTAACAAGAAGAAATTTTTAGAAAGATATGCATAGTGGTTTCTTATTGTCAACATGATATAAATCAGGCTGTATGAGGAAAGAAGAAATCTTATTGAAATATTTCTTTTATTTTTAAGATTATAATATTTAAATCATTACCTCCTCCCCTTCCTCCCTCAAACCTTCCTTTAGACCATCCCTTTGCTCTTTTTCAAATTCATATTAAGAAATGTCTACATGAATTTCCCTGTCAGCAAGCCTGTGTGGTATTGTGTTGATTAGTGATAAATGTGGTTGAACCCAGGTCACTGAGGATGATGCCATCCCTGATCTAGAGGTCCTGGACTGTATAAGAAAGCAGGCAGTGCAAGCCATGGGGAACAAGCCAGTAAGCAGAATTCTGCCATAGCCTTTACTACAGTTTCTGCCCCAGATTCCTGCTGTGAGTTCCTGCCCTGACTTTTTTCAGTGATAGAGTATGACCTGAGAGTTGTAAATTGGAATAAAACTTTCCTGCTTAAGTTGCTTTTAATCATGGTGTTTTATCACAGCAATTAAAACTCTAAGACAGATACATGACTACTGACAAATAACTATGAAAGCTAGAAATATTTTTGCAATTAACACAGCCCCCCAAAACTATTAAAAATTAATGATGTTGCTCAGAGCAACATAATTAGAATGAGAAAAATTTTAAGACAGAACATCTCATTGGCCTTAATTATGTTGTGTTGACTATACTGAACGAACAAACAAATCCCTAGAATTTTATGAAATCAAACACTAATGAAAGTATAATTCACCGCATAGAATTTATGACTTTTTAATAGCAGACCACACTTTGAGAGACATTGGACATACATGGTAATGTACCCAATGTGATGAGTGAAAACGAACACTTAAGATATGTGAGCATATATCACAAGATGAAACATTCCATTTTTTCAGAGACCTCATGTGCTAGGAAAAAGGTCAATATTGAGTAATTTGGGCTGCAATAGGTCTCAGAAGTAATATATGTGTTGAGTGAATTGCTCAATTACTCTGAAAGAAAATATCTTATTTTCATAAGTACTTATACTATTTTATTTAGCACACTAATAGGTGTTTCCCCATCTCCCAGAACCTTGAATATGGCCAGAATTCTCAAACACTTTCTAGGAGAATGTCTTCTGTCAATAGCACCCACTTCCATCCTTCCTCCTTTATCCTACTGGGGATTCCAGGTCTGGAAGTTTTTCATGTATGGATTCCTTTCCCATTCTGTCTTGTGTATCTGACTCCTCTTGTGGGAAACATCACCATTCTCTTTGTAATCAAGACTGAACACAGCCTCCATCGGCCCATGTTCTACTTTCTGACCACATTGTCTATGATTGATCTGTGTCTATCCACATCCACCATCCCCAAAATGCTGGGTATCTTCTGGTTCAATCTCCATGAGATCAGTTTCAGGGACTGCCTTGCTCAGATGTTCTTTATTCACATGTTTACAGGCATGGAAACTGTTCTGCTTGTGGTCATGGCTTATGACTGCTATGTTGCCATCTGCAATCCTCTCCAGTACGCCATGATCCTCACCAATAAAACCATCAGCCTTCTAATCTCAGTTGTTATTGGAAGAAATTTAATTCTTGTGACTCCATTTGTGTTTCTCATTATGAGACTGCCCTTCTTTGAGCACCACATCATGCATCACACAGACTGTGAGCACATGGGTCTTGCTTGATTAGCCTGTGCACCCATCAAGATCAATATCATTTATGGTCTTGTGGTGATTTCCCATATCCTTGTGAACATGATCCTGATTGCCTGTTCCTATGTGCTTGTCCTCCGAGCTGTTTTCCAATTTCCCTCTCAAGATGCCCGACTGAAGGCTCTCAACACTTGTGGCTCCCATGTCTATATCATGCTGTGTTTCTACATACCAGCATTGTTTTCTTTTCTGACACACTGCTTTGGCCATAATGTTCCCCACTATATCCATATTCTTTTAGCTAATCTATATGTAATTGTCCCACCTGGTCTAAACCCTGCATTTATGGGGTAAGGACTAAGCAGATCCAAGAGAAAAATAATAAAAAATATTTGTATATAAAGAATAATTCTATGTAAAGTTTGGGTAAATATATCCACATATTGCTCAAGGTATAACAATCTTGGTTTCTTGAAAGTCTTTATAATTTTAGATTTGATTGCTGTGCCTTCTATTTTTATTAAAAGTGCTTTAGTGTTGCTAACTAAGAAAACTACAATTCTGCCCAGCCTCCCCAGCCCCCTTCACATATCTGAACACTAAGTTTAGAAAGTCATAGAGATGATGCTGAAGTTGGCAGTGGCCTTTGAATGGAATTACCTGCAAGAGTGGTTAAATCTTTCCATTCTCCACACATCTTTTCTTTAAGTAAGTTTGAATACTGAAGGACACTGTGACCTAACAATGTTATAGATGCAAGGTTTAGTTCTAAACTTAGTACTTAGTGGCATTTGAACTGACTCACATAATTCTATTTTTTACAATAAGTCCAGACTTTTCTTGCACCTCTAAAGTCTCTAAATTCACTTTGAGTAATTGTCTACATCTTAATCTCCCAGTCATTTATTGTTCCCTTTTGTGTTCTCACTCCTCCCGGCTCCTTCTTTATTCTTTCTCCAATAAACTAGTTTTCAGTGTCTTAAATGATTTGATAGACTATCATATGAACATTAATGAAATGTGATACTCTTTTTCCAATTTTGTGCAAGTCCTTGTAGATGTGAGTAACTGTAAGTGTCTTTTGTCTTAATCCAATCTGATTCTATACATAATTTACCTTCATCTATATAGTATTTCATAACATTTAGAATAGGAAATAAGATCATTTTTATGGCATAAGCCAAAAAAAATCTCAGCAAAATTTCTTAATGCTATGGACTTTGAATATTTGTTCATATTATGAAATTCCCAATATGGGTTGGTGAGGTCAAGCATCCTGGAGCTGCTGATTGACAAAGATTACAGTGCTCTGATTACTTGGACTGACTCTTCACTGCCCTTGCTGGAATTTGCTGCACAACTCTTGCTTATATCTTTGACATGTTTGATGTTTGAAATCCTTGCTGTTAAAGGCTAAGGAGGCTAGTATTGGGACAGTGTAACAATTCTTGTGAAAGCTGATGTTAAGGATAAAACTAATGGTGATTCCCTGGAATAATTAGTTGTATAAGAAATTGAGTCTTCTATAGAAAATATTAGTTAAGTGGTACTAATGAGCATGAGATATAGGATATGGAACAAATTATTTACAAAGAAAAACTTAGGCAAACTCTAAACTCTGGTAAGCTATGACTGACTCATTAGGATTTTGTTTTTTTAGTCAAAACACAAAACTAGCATGAACAAGGCAAAGATTCTTGATAACAAAGTTAATGACAGGCCTTGGTACTCTCCTGAAGGCAAAGGAAAAAGTTTTAGGAGTCTGCAACCTGCAGGGTTTGCTGGTTTGTGTGGGTGAATCTGGCTTCAGTTTTTACAGCTGATGCCACATACACCTATAGGTTATTTACTACAAATTTCCAGTGGGAAAATTTAATCTACCCACCTTAGTCTTGCAAGAAAAATGACTGGAGTCTAAATAAACACAGACATTTGTTTCTACAGAGTGTATCAAATAGACACATTTTTAGCATGACTTTCATGTAGCTAGAAAAGGAAGATCATTCAACAGATTATCTTAACTTGAAAATGTTGAGGCTCAGAAAGACAAGTATTAAGTGTTTCTCACATGTAAAATATGAAGGGTGGTCATTGTGAAGATAGAGGGAAGATTATATGGGGAAAAGGTGGATAGGGCAAGAGGAACTATATTAAGGTAATGGAGGGGTAAATGTTAGCAATGCATTATATATGAAATGAGACCTACCCCTGTGGTAAATTATCCTTTTCTAGTCATAAAAATAAACTATAAAAATAAACACTTTACCTCTGTAATCTGACAATTTGTTATTAAACTGTGTGTCATTTATAAAAGGTCACCAACATTCTGATTTCTGCTTTTCATCCTAAAAGGAATCAAGGATCTCTGAAGAGATGTTCTCAGCCTTGCAGCTATGAAAATACACATATATGTCTAAAGTATATTCTAATATTGAAAGTAGGATGATAGTATGAGGATCTTTTGCTATTTTTGCAAAACTGTAGTTGATTTAACAATTAAGTATCCATACAGTTCAAATGGCAAGCAAGTTTTTGTTTATTTAATGTATATTTATCAGAGTCAAATTTATGAGCTCCATAAAAAAAGAGATTACATCTATGATCTTTGCCTTGGCACATGCACACTGCTGACATCTACTGGTCAAAGGGAATACATGTCTTGATCAAATGAACAGTGAGTTTTTCATGGGCTTCCTACAGCATGAAGAAAGGTAACTGCAGTTATTTTTCTACTGAATTACTTATTTAGTTATTGAGCATGAGTAAATTTTAACAATAGTATTGATGGAACTCTTATGAAAGAATCTATTACTCTACCTGAACGCATTAACTCACTTCACCCTGAGAAAAGCCATGTGGACTATATATTGTAATTTTTATCACCCATAAGAAAAATGATAAGGCTCAGAGATGTGAGAAGGCCTTTAGTTAATGAATTATAGGAAGTGAATTTAACAGTAAATTGTCTGACTCTAAAATATTAACTATAGAAATAAAATGTTTAAAATTTTTTCCAGTTTTTAGTTTTTTTATTTGATTTTACATTCCAACCACAGTTTTCTCTTCTACCCCTTCCTTGGCCCCCCACACCTCCTCTCACCCTCCCTCACCTACCTCCTAGCCTACCCCCAGTCCACTCCTCACAGATAAGTGTTCCCATGAGGAGTCAACTTACTCTGGCACAATAGGTTGGGGAGGGGCCTAACTCCTCTCCCGTACATTTAGACTGAGCATGGCATCCCACGATAAGGAATGGGCTCCAATAAGCTAGAAGGTGTTTAAATAGTAATAATTATAACTATTATTTATTTACCAATTAACCTTATTGTTAGAATACAGCTAAGTAAAACAAAACTTCAGGTTTCTGCTGGGCTTTGTTTCATATGTTCATCAAACAAGACAAAAATAAATAAGTAGCCCATCCCGGCAGGAGCCAAGCACCCCAGATCCCAGGTCTTCTCTTCCACCAACCAGACCAGGGGACCATCAGATCCAGGGAGACCAGGTAAAACAGGCCCTGCATCCAGGCCTGAATTCCAGTGCCTAGGGATTGCCTGGGAACTGCACAGAGCTTCCCATCCCAGTGGGAGCCAAGCACCCAGATCCCAGGTCTTCTCTTCCACCAAAGAGACCAGGGGACCAGCTGTTCCCGCAGGACCAGGTAAAACAGGTCCTGCATCCCAGCCTGCATTCCAATGCCTAGGGATTGCCTGGGAACTGCCAAAAAGCTTCCTATCCCAGCTGGAGTTATGCACCCCAGATCCCAAGACTTCTCTTCCACCAAAGGAACCAGGGGGCCAGGTGGGAGGCTAAGCACCCCAGATTCCTGGTCTTCTCCACACACAGGACCAGAACTAGGATGAGGAATAGAAGAACTACCAGAGTATTGGACTTGCTAGCACACACCAAAAGGGAACTCTGGTCCCCTAACCACCAGACCAGTAAGGGGCTCATTCTGCACCCACTAGAAGAAGAGATGGGAAAGAGACAATACAAAAACACACTCAGCAACAGAAAAAGTAATATGACACCTCCAGCTTCTAGAGACTCTATACCAGCAAGACTGCAACATTCAAATGCAAATGAAACAGAAGAGAATGACCTTAAAAACAACTTCATGAAAATGATAGAGGACCTAAAAGAGGATATAGAAAAATCCCTCAAAGAAATGGAAGAAAAAACAATCCATAAAATGAAAGAAATGGAAGAAAAAAAACTAAAAAAAATGCAAGAAATGGAAGAAAGAACAAAACAAAACATTCATAAAATGCAACAAATGGATGAAAAGATAAACCAAAAATTGCAAGAAACAATTCAAACAGTGCAAGAGTTGAAAACTGAAATAGAGACAATAAAAAAAACCACAATCTGAAGAAAGGCTGGAAATTAGAAAAGCTGGGCAAATGGTAGGTACTACCGATACAAGCATAACCAACAGAATAAAAGAGATGGAAGAGAGAATCTCAGGTGTTGAAGATATACTAGGAGAAATGGATTCACCAACCAAAGAAAATCTTAAGTCCAACAAATTCTTAACACAACACATCCAGGAAATATGGGACACCATGAAAAGACCAAACCTAAGAATAATAGGTATAGAAGAAGGAGAAAAAAATCACCTCAAAGGGGCAGAAAACATATTCAACAAAATCATAGAAGAAAACTTTCCCACCTAAAGAAAGACATGCCAATAAAGGTACAAGAAGCTTACAGAACACCAAATAGAGTGGATCACAAAAAAGTCCCCTCATCACATAATAATCAAGACCCCAAATATACAGAATAAAGAAAGAATATTAAGAGCAGCTAAGGAAAAAGGCCAAGTAACATTTAAGGCAAACCTATCAGAATTACACCTGACTTCTCCCAGGAAACTCTGAAAGCCAGAAGGTCCTGGACACATATTCTACCAACACTAAGAGACCAAGGATGCCAGCCCAGACTACTATACCCAGCAAAGCTCTCAATCACTATAGATGGAGAAAATAAGATATTCCATGACAAAACTAGATTTAAGCAATATGTATCCACTAACCCAGCCCTACAGAAAGATCTGGAAGGAAAACTCCAAGCCAAGGAAGTTAACTACAACCAGAAAGACATAGGCATTAGATAATCCCACTTTACCAACAGCCAAAAGAACAAAGGGGTGGAATTCCACACATAATTCCACCAACAACAACCATTCCAAATCAAAGAAGCAAGAGCAATCAATGGTCATTAGTATCCCTCAATATTAATGGCCTTAATTCACCCATAAAAAGACACAGGCTAACAGAATGGATTCGAAAACAGAACCCATCCTTCTGCTGCATACAAGAAACACACCTCACCCTCAAAGACAGACATTATCTGAGAGTTAAAGGTTGTAAAAGATTTTCCAATCAAATGGACCCAAGAAACAAGCAGGAGTAGCAATCCTAACATCTAACAAATTAGACTTCAAAATAAAATCAATCAAAAGAGATGAAGGAGGCCATTACTTACTCATCACAGGCGAATTCCACAAAGATGAAGTTTCTATCGTGAATATCTATGCCCCAAATACAAAGGCATCCACGTTCGTAAAAGAAATATTACTAAAATTTAAATCACATATAAAGCCACACAGACTTATAGTGGGAGATTTCAACACCCCACTCTCACCACCAGACAGCAACTCAACAAAGAAGCAAAGGGTCTAATAGAAGTAATGACCCAACTGGGATTACCAGATATCTATAGAACATTTCATCCACATAAAAAAGAATATACTTTCTTCTCACCACAACATGGAACCTTCTCAAAAATCGACCACATACTTGGCAACATATCAAACCTCAGCAGCTACAAAAAAAAATTGGAATAACTCCATGCATCTTATCAGACCACAATGCATTCAACAAAAACATGAATTGCAGAAACCCTAAAAACTCATGGAAATTGACTAATGCACAACTGCACCATCCCTGGGTCAAAGAAGAAATAAAAAAGAAATTAATGACTTCCTAGAATTCAATGAGAATGAAGACACAACATACCCAAACCTATGGGAACTTTGAAAGCAGTGCTACAGGGGAAGTTCATAGCACTAAGTGCTCACCTGAAGAAACTGGAGAATAGTTATACTAAAGAATTAACAGCACAGCTGAAAGCTCTAGAACACACAGAAGCAGACTCCCCCAGGAGGAGTAAATACGAGGAAATAATCACATTGAGGGCTGAAATCAATAAAGTAGAAACTAGTTAAACAATACAAAGAAACAATGCAACCAACAGTTGGTTCTTTGAGAAAATCAACAAGATAGACAAACCTTTGTCCAAGCTTACCAAACAGCAGAATGTGAACATGCAAATTAACAAAATCAGAAATGAAAAGGGGGACATAACAACGATCTCTGGGGAAATTCAGAGAATCATCAGGTCATAATTTGAAAACCTGTACTCCACAAAATTCGAAAATTTAAAGGAAATGGATAACTTCCTGGATAGCTATCACTTGCCAAAATTAAATCAAGAACAGATAAACAATTTAAATAGACCTATAGCCCCTATGGAAATAGAAGCAGTCATCAAAAGTCTCCCAACCAAAGAAACCCATGTCCAGATGGCCTCAGTGCAGAATTCTACCAGAAATTCAAACAAGAGCTTATACCAATTCTTCTCAATGTATTCCACACAATAAAAGCAGAATGGTCTTTCCCAAACCCTTTCTAAGAGGCTTCAATAACATTGATCCCCAAGCCACACAAAGATATAACTAAGAAAGAGAACTTCAGACCAATATCCCTCATGAACATTGATGCAAAAATACTCAATAAAATACTGGCAAAACGGATCCAAGAACACATCAAAACAATCATTCACCACCATCATGTAGGTTTCATTCCAGGGATACAGGGATGGTTCAACATATGCAAATCCATCAATGTAATCCACCATATAAACAAACTGAAAAACAAAAATCACATGATCATCTCACTAGATGCTGAAAAAGCCTTTGACAAAATCCAACACCCCTTCATGATAAAGGACTTGGAGAGATCTGGGATAACAGGATCATACTTAAAAATAATAAAAGCTATATACAGAGAACCAACAGCCAACATCAAATGAAATGGACAGAAACTCAACGCAATTCCGCTAAAATCAGGAACAAGACAACGCTGTCCACTCTCTCCATACCTTTTCAATTTTGTATGTGAAGTTCTCGCTAGAGCCATATGACAACAAAAGGAGTTCAAGGGGATACAAAATGGAAAGGAAGAGGTCAAACTTTCACTATTTGCAGATGATATGATAGTTTACATAAATGACCTGAAGAACTCTACCAGGGAACTATTACAGCTGATTAACACCTTCAGCCAAGTGGCAGGCTACAAGATCAACTAAAGAAAATAAGTAGCCCTATTATATACAGATGATAAAAGGGCTGAGAAAGAAATCAGAGAAACACCACCCTTTACAATTGCCACAAACAACATAAAATACCTTGCGGTAATGCTAACCAAACAAATGAAAGACCTGTATTGCAAGAACTTTGAGTGTTTAAAGAAAGAAATTAAAGAAGCCCTCAAAAAATGGAAAGATCTCCTATGCTCTTGGATGGGTAGGATCAATGTAGTAAAAGTGGCAATCCTGCCAAAAAGCAATCTACAGATTCAATGCAGTCCCCATTAAAATACCAGCACAGTTCTTCACAGACCTTGAAAGAACAATAATCAATTTTGTATGGAAAAACAAAAGACCCAGGATAGCCAAAACAATCCTGTTCAATAAGGCAACGTCTGGATGCATCACTATCCCTGACTTCAAGCTCTATTATAGAGCTATAGTCCTGAAAACAGCTTGGTATTGGCACAAAAATAGACAAGTAGACCAATGGAATCGAATTGAAAACCCTGATATTATCCCACACATGTATGAACATCTGATCTTTGACAAAGAATCTAAAAATATACAATGGAAAACAGAAAGCATCTTCAATAAATGGTGCTGGCATAACTGGATGCTGGCATGTAGAAGAATGCAGATCGATCCATGTCTGTTGCCATGCACAAAACTTAAGTCCAAATGGATCAAAGACCTCAACATAAATACAGCCACACTGAACCTCTTAGAAGAAAAAGAAGAGAAAGTGGGTGGCACCCTTGAACGAATTGGTACAGGAGACAGCTTCCTGAACATAACACCAGTAGCACAGACAGCAATATCAACAATTAATAAATGGGACCTCCTGAAACTGAGAAGCTTCTGTAAGGCAAAGGACACAGTCAGCAAGACAAAAAGGCAGTCCACAGAATGGGAAAAATATTCACTAACCCCACATCTGACAGAGGGCTGATCTCCAAAATTTACAAAGAATTCAAGAAGCAAGTCTCCAAAACTCCAAAGGATCCAATTAAAAAGTGGGCCACAGAACTAAATAAAGAATTTTCAATAGAGGAGTCTAAAATGGCTGAGAGGCACTTGAGAAAGTGCTCATCATCCTTAGCAATCCGGGAATTGCAAATCAAAACAGCTCTGAAATACCATCTCACTCCTGTCAGAATGGCTAAAATCAAAAACACCAATGACAATTTATTCTGGAAAGGATGTGGTGAAAGGGGAACACTCCTCCACTGCTGGTCGGGGTGCCAACTTGTACAGGCACTTTGGAAATCAGTATGGAGATTCCTCAGAAAAATGGGAATAAACCTGCCACAAGACCCAGCAACTCCACTCTTAGGCATATATCCAAAAGATGCCCATTCATACAACAAGGATGTCTGTTCCACTATGTTCATAGCAGCATTTGTTGAAGATGCTCTCATTTTTCCATTGTATAGTTTTAGCTTCTTTGTCAAAGATCAGGTGTTCATAGTTGTGTGGGTTAATGTTATGTTCTTCAATTCAATTCCATTTGTCTACCTGTCTATTTTAGTGTCAACACCAAACAAATGGATGGCACTAGAAGAAACCATCCTGAATGAGGTAACCCAGTCTCAAAAAGACAAACATGATATATACTCACTCATATATGGATTTTAGACATGGAGCACGGGATTGCCAGCCTACAATCCTGCCACCAGAGATTTGGTAAACAGGTAAGACCCTAAGGGAGACATGCATGGCACCCCAGAGAAGGGAAATGGGACAGGATTTGCTTAGCAGATTGGGAGCATGGGGAGAGGGGAGAGGTAACTGGGAAAAAAGGGGGGAGAAAAGGAGGGGAGAGAAGGACATGAGGGAGCAAGAAGTTTGAGTTGCGGGAAGAATAGAGGATAGCAGGTTGAGAGATACAATAATGGAGGGAGCCATCATAGGTTTGAGGAGAGACCTGGCACTAGTGAGATTTCCAGAGATCTGCCAGGATAACACCAACTGGCAATCTAAGCAATAGTGGAGAGGTTACCTTAAATACACTTCCCCAATAATGAGACTGATGACTACATTGTATACCATCCTAGAGCCTTCATCCAGTGGCTGATGGAAGCAGAGGCAGACAACCACAGCTAAACATTGAACTGAACTCATGGAACCCAGTTGCAGACAGGGAGGAGTGATGAGCAAAGGGGTCAAGACTGGGCTGGTGAAACACACAGAAACAGCTGACCTGAACAAGGGGGAGCTCATGAACCCCAGACTGAATGCTGAGAGGCCAGCATGGGAATGATCCAGACCCCCTAACATGGGTGTCAATGAGGAGGTCTCAACAATCTATGAGGCCTCAGGTAGTAGATCAGCATTTATCCATTCCACATGAAGGGATGCTCTCTCAGCCTGGACACATGGGAGAGGGTCTAGGCCCTGCCCAGGATGATGTGACAGACTTAGGAGATTCCCCATAGAGGACCTCACCCTCCCTGGGGAGTGGAGGAGGAATGGGCTGGGGGACTTGGGGGCTTTGGGCAGGGGAGGAGGGGAAGAAGAGGGAGCTGGGATTGACATACGAAGCAAACTTGTTTCTATATTAAATAATAAAAAAGGAAAAAATAAAATGAAAGATAATTTTTAAATAAAAAAGTTAATAAAAAAGAAAAACATGAATAAAATAACTTTTTGGGAGAAGCAGTCTTGGAAGGTGTTTGTTAATTACTGTGCCTTTTCTTAGCTGGGCATTGATGGCTCATGCCTTTAATCTCAGCACTTGGGAGGCAGAGGCAAGCAGATCTTTGTGAGTTTGAGGCCAGCCTGGTGTACAGAGTTCCAGGACAACCTCCAAAACAATACAGAGAAACCCTGTCTTGAAAAACCAAAAAAAAAAGAGTTCCTTCCTTTTTTTTTCTCTTGCTGCAAATTCATATTGTAGTGGCCATGAGGCCAGCATTGACCACTGAGGCCTGCACCATTCCATGAGACTGGCACTGTCCACTGAGGGTGGCACCACTTGCTAAGGATGACACTGCTTACTGAGGGTGGGAGGGTTCAGGGAGTATCACAGGAGGGACACAACACAGCCATGGCAGTTAGGATCCCACAGCAACTAAACCTGACTGCAATGGGCCTGTCATTAGTCAATCGTGGGTGAGGGAGTAGCTCATGGGTACCGACCACTCCCTGGCAAATTATTAACTGCTGATGGGTTTGCAAAGGGACATGCATTGTCTTCCGTTGTCATCAGGCTCCAAAGGATAGTTCCAAACCCATAGTTACATAAATGGCCTGAAAAAACTCAGCAGGTCACAAAACCAATTAAAAAAGACATAAATGCAAGAAACAGATTTGTGGGGAAGAGGAGCAGTTTGACAAGGGAAGTGAGGGAGATAAGAGAGAGTTGGGGATGAGGGTCAACAGAATGCACTGCACACATGTGTGACAATTTCAAAGAATGAATATGATAAAATTATAATAAAAATCATATCCTTAAACTATACTTCTTCCTTTAAAGTTATATTTATTTTGTTTTATTAATTAATAGAATTGGAGACACTAAATTGCTCACAAAAAGTGTGGGGGGGAAGTATCAAGGTTTGGAAATGAATTAGCATCATCTTTCTTTTTTACATATTAACTTACAATTGTTTCAGAGATGACTTTGAGGAAATGCTGGGGTTTCCTACAGTGCTGCTCTTTTCCTGCCTTTACTGCTTCTCTGACAAGCAACTTCACCTACTATCATGCTGAGATATAAAGTATTAGTTTGAAGCCATTATGCCTCTGAGTAGCTACCCTCCTGGGACATGTTAAGGGGAGAGTATTCTCTAGGTGCTGTACAGATAAATGGTCATTGGCAACCACAAGTAGAAAGGGGTCTACCCTGAAATATGTTGGAATTGTCTATTCTTTATCCAGTCCTCAGATATAGTTCACTGGGAGGAGGCTGTCCCCAGAGGACTAGAGGTCTTGTTAAATTCCACTGCTCTGGTTATTGAGAACTTGGTCCCACACAGGTTACAGTCTGTGGCATCCAGTTCTTCACAAATGATGTCTCAGATGTTGGACGGAGGTGGGTGAGTAAGTTCTGATAATGCTGATAGAAGGGCCTCCAAAGAGTAAATGAGTACCAGCGGGTCAACCAGTAACTCAGCAGACAGATACCCAGGTACATCGTGGAGGGTCAACTAGAAATAACTCGTATTCTTTGCTAAAAATCAGATACCAGCACCCACAGTGATAAGAAATCAAACTAGTTTCAACACATGTAGGAGCATGTGTGCAGTCAGGAGCACATGAATAAAGAATGGTATGTAGTATACATAGGGAAATGTTCATGGAAGCAGGTCAGCTGGCATAGATGGTGTCTTTTTCTTCTCATACATTTCTATTTGTCTTTTTAGATGAGATCAAATGGCCAATTAGTTATGGTGCAGGAGAAAGTAATTTCACGAGCAAAATAGAGGGTTAAGTGATGTTACTGTCAAATTAATAGTTATTTTAAGTATATCAAAATATTTTAAAGCATTAACTAAATCATAAAATTTCCCAAAACTAATGTTTAGGAAAATCAAGTCATATAATAAGAAACACAGTATGAAGTTTAAAAATAATCATTGAGTTGAAAATTACTCTCCAAGGAAAATGGGGATTAAAGTCACAAGAAACCACAACAATATAAAGACAAACTTAACCATAAACCTTAACTTCTTTACTTGCTTTTTCCAACTGTGCTTTTTGTTTAATTTTATTCTTTATTTAGTTGTTGGGTTTTTGGTTTGCCCATTTTGCTTTTATTATTTTAGTAGGCTGCTTATATCGTAGAAAATTTTGCAGGTCAGTAAACTAGGTTGATACCAGTAGTCACTTAGAATTTTAAATGCCTTACTCCAGGAACCTCTAAAAATGTCTTCTAAAGATCTTCTCTCTGATCTCTCAGCATTTTCCTCCAAACTGACTCCAGGTTTTTATTAATTAGACCAATTAAGAATTCCATTAACACTTTTGTGCGCTCTTTCAAATTTTTCATCTTTCCTGTGGCAGTTCAATTTCTCTAGGTTATTTTTGAGTCTTGATATTCTGTCTTCTACTCAATCCATTCTATTTAAAAGACTTTCCTCTGAGTTTTCTAATTCATTTATTGAGGTTTTCAATCCCATCATTTTGATGTGAATTTTCTTCAGTATTACCATTTACTGAATTTACTTATCAAATACTTGATTGTCTTAGTTACTTCATTGAATGTTTATTTTTGTTTTATTGTACATCAATCAGATATATACTGCTTTTTTCTATGTTCATTGAGCTGTTTCTGTCTTCTTTAAATGCTTTGAATTTTGGTGATGTTTATCATTGCTGTTTAAACTCTGTGTACTAGTATTCAAATAGGTAATACTTGTTGGACACCATTTCTGAAGTACTGTCAGATTTAGAAGGCAAAATAATATCACACACTTTCCTATTGTTTGTGTTTTGTGACATAACCTGTACATGTGAATTTCTTTAGTTGTAGATCTGATGTGAGATTCTAAGCTAACTTTGTTGACTGAACAGTATCTTACTGTGTAGTACAAGGCAGACCTCAAACTCATGGTGCTCTGACATAAGCCTCACAAGTATTGAGGTTTGTTTAGTACCAGACCCTTAATCCTTTGGCAGTTTTAATCTCATCAACTTTGGACCCTCCCTATTTTTATTTTTTTCTGACATAATAAATGAGTTATCTCTATTTTTTAGCTTTGCAAAATTCTTTCTGTAGCTCTCTCATTAACACAATTAATATTGTTATGACCTCTATTTCTCATGCTTTGAAATATTTAACATATGTTAGACATTTTAGGATACTAACAATTGCACTCTACCATTAAGAAGCAATTAATACGCTAGTTTTGTGTTGGTCTTTCTAGAAGCCTTAGACCTATAGAAACAGGAAAATGAAAATACAAGTGGGACAATTCTATAATAGTTCAGATTAACAATGTTCATCAGTAAATTACATTAACAATAAAATGTAAAGCAGCAAAGTCTAAAAATAAGAAAATATATACATTGGGATATAAATAAAATATAAATATATAGAATATTTAAAAAATAGATTCAACATGCCATGGTAGTTAAACAAGACAAAATAATTTAAATGAAAGAAAATTCATTCAGTATTTTCACATCTTAGGAACTGAAAATGTACTACATATTAATAGAGATCAAATGCATTACAAAAGAAATGTATCTTTACACAAAACAAACCTGTTGAATCATCATCTCCTAAACCCAGTCCAGTGATATATTGCATGGTGTACATACATACACACATACACACACACACAGAGAGAGAGAGAGAGAGAGAGAGAGAGAGAGAGAGAGAGAGAGAGAGACTCTGTATTGGTTATATACTTTCTGATCTAATTGACTGGTGTGATTATCAAAAGATAATTGCTAAATTAAAGTATATAAGTTCTTCCTTAAAGACTGGAGGAATAATGAATGAAGATGTGCTTGTTCTAAGTTTGAAAGGTTTTTGCATTTTTTTCTATAAATACAAGGAAAATTTTCTAAAGTTAAAGTATCTCCTATTCCCTCTGTAGGTCTCATGTGCTATATTATGGAATTAAAGAATGGGTTTTCCACTTCTGCAGGAATTGCACAACATACTATGAAAGAAGCTAGCGTCTCTCAGTGGAAGCCAGAAAACTACAATAAATGTGTCTGTGATAAGTTCCCACCAACATGCTTCAGTCCAACAAGACACAGTTTCACCCTTCCTCCTTCCTCCTGATAGGGATTCCAGGGTTGGAAGATGTACACCTGTGGATTGGCTTACCCTTCTTTGCAGTGTATCTAATAGCTGTCCTGGGGAACAGCATCATCTTATTTGTGATCAAAGCCGAACGCAGCCTCCACCAGCCCATGTTCTATTTCCTTGCCATGTTGGCTTGCACTGATTTGGGCTTATCCACAGCCACCATTCCCAAGATGCTGGGCATTTTCTGGTTCAATCTCAGGGAGATTGTGTTTGAGGCCTGCATCACACAGATGTATACCATACACATATGCACTGGCCTGGAATCTGTGGTGCTGACAGTTATGGCCATAGATCGCTATGTTGCCATATGTAACCCACTGAGGTATAACATTATCCTCACCAATAAGGTGATAGCTGTTCTTGGTGTAGTCATTATAGTCAGGACTTTGTTGTTTGTGACTCCATTTATATTTCTCATCTTGAGGTTGCCATTTTGTGGTGTCCGGATTGTCCCCCATACCTACTGTGAACACATGGGTTTGGCAAAGCTAGCATGTGCCAGTATCAGGGTTAATGTCATTTATGGATTAGTTGCTTTCTCAGTGGGATACATCGACCTATCTGTGATTGGATTTTCCTACATCCGTATTCTCCAAACAGTCTTTCACCTTCCATCCTGGGATGCTCGGCTCAAGGCCCTTAGCACATGTGGCTCCCATGTGTGTGTCATGTTGGCCTTTTATCTACCAGCCCTCTTCTCCTTCATGACACATCGATTTGGCCACAATGTCCCTCAATGCATACACATACTTCTAGCCAACCTGTATGTGGTTGTTCCTCCTGCCCTAAACCCTGTTATCTATGGAGTCAGGACAAAACAGATAAGGGAGAGAGTACTAAGAATGCTTAACCCTAAAATCCACTGAAATTTGCCTCCACAATCTTCCAGAACAATACAATAAGGAAACTGTAGAGTGTAGTCTTCCTTGCCAGTTGCCTGGACCCTGCTACAGTTTCAGCTCCCAAATAATACACAAGACACTATATTAATTATGAAGCTGTTGGCCGTTTGTTTGATTTCTTACTGGCTATCTCTGACTTTAAGTATTTAACCCATAATTGTTAATCTAATTATTTCTCTTACCAGAGAAAAGGGTCTGGACCTCTTACTCTAGCTGTCTACATAGTGTCTCTCTCTGCCTCTTTTTCCCAGAATCCTCCTTGACTCCTAGTCATACCTATCTTGCTTCACTATTGGCCAACAGTGCTTTATTCAACAACCAATAAGAAACAGATTTACAGAATGACATCTCCCATCATCTCCTCTTTTCTGTCTAAATAAAAAGAAAGGTTTTAACTTTAACATAGTCAAATTATATGTAACAGAACAGTTATCAAGTAAGAACTATAGTTACAATAGTTAGCCCTTTAACATTTAGTAAGATTTAAAGAAAATATCATCTATCCTATCTTTGTAAGTCTAAAGTCTTATATGTAACTTGTGTCTTATCATAATTAGGGAAAACTGATTATAACTGTCTGCCTTCAACTCCATCAAAGACCACAGAAGGATAATTTATAAACACTAAGTTTGACAGACACATCACGCTGCCTAGACAATCATCTGAAGTTCCTCTGTAACATTATGCTCATTTGTGTTCAAATTTCCTACACTTTAATTAATGAAACTATTTGTACATGTATGACTCTCCCTCCCCTAGCAATCATAAGTTGACAAAAACACTTCAACTAGAGGTAGGACTTCAGTATCCCCTCCCACATCCTTGCTGAAAATTTTAAATGGCTTAATCTTGGGTAAGTTTTACACTGGCAACCATAGCTGCTGTAAGCAGTATCCCCTGTCCTCCAGCTATTACAGGGAGAACTGCAGGTTGACATAGACATCCAACCCATACTTAGTATTCACAATCACTTATTTTCAGCACTTTGAATAGTCATGGGTGCTTGTGACCTTAGTCATAATCGACTGTAATAAAAAGCTTACCAATTTAACAACACCATCAGCCCTGGTGATTATTGGTTTAAGTAAAATAAACCAGACCAAGAAAAATAAATACTTCCTGCTCTTATTACAGATACAGCCTAGATTTATGTATAAATAAATATACATGACATAAAAGTATGTAGCTGGCTATAAGATGGGAGGAATAGGAAAGGGAATGGGTGGAAAATGACAGTAATTAATACATTTGTTAAAACCAAAACTGAAAACTACCTTCAAGGAAAATAGTGACCTCAATTTGGGAATCATAGGATATAAAGACCAAAGATGAACATTCAAGAATTTAAAACCTTTCTGTGCTCCTGATTCACCAACTTCCTCAGGCCCAGTAAGGTTGCATTTCTCCAGGGAAAGAAATAGATCTGAATTCTAATATAAATTTTCCTTCCTAAGAAACAGAGTATAGAACTATTCCTGCCTGTTAGAAAGCACTATGTCCATCTAAAGGGCACTACTTCATTATAAAATGAAGGCATCAAGTCATCTCCATGGTATTGGGGAATTAAAGCTAGGCTTATACCTAGAAATGCTGTGATGATGGCATATGAGAGTAGATATTGAAGGGAAATTAAAGAAAATCACAGGATAAAGAACTGCTACAAGGCAAGGTAGAGACAGTACCAACCAAAGCTCAACTCATACACTTTGCAAGGACCTGTACCATACAGAAGGGCTCAAGGATCTGAAGAAACTTAACACAGCATATCTTTTTAAATTAGCTATGGTTTTTTATTAAATTAGAAACAATCCTATTTTACAAGTCAATCCCAGTTCTCTCTCCCTCTCCCTCTCCTCCTCCCCTTCCCCCCATGCATTGACTATGCCATTCCCTTTCTGCTCCCCAGGGAGGGTGAGGCCTTTCATAGGGGATCTTCAAAGTCTGTCACATCATTTGGAGCAGGGCCTAGGCCCTCCCCCATTTGTCTAGACTGAGATACTATACCTCTGTGAGGAGTGGGCTCCCAAAGTCCATTCGTACACTATGGGTAAATACTGATCCACTACCAGAGGCCCCATAGACTGCCCAGTCATCCTAACTGACACCTACATTCAGGGGGTCTGGTCCTCTTCTGATTTCCCAGCTCTCAGTCTGGGGTCCATGAGCTCCCCCTGTTCAGGTCAGCTGTTTCTGTTGGTTTCTCCAGGCTGGTTTTGACCCCTTTGCTCATCACTCCTCCCTCTCTGCAACTGGATTCCAGGAGTTCGGCTCAATGTTTAGCTGTGGGTATCTGTTTCTGCTTCCATCAGCTACTGGATGAAGGCACTAGGATGGAATATAAGGTAGTCATGACTCTCATTATTGGGGAAGGGCATTTAGGGTAGCCTCTCCATTATTGCTTAAATTCTTAGTTGGGGTCATCCTTGTAGATCTCTGGATATTTTGCTGGTGCCAGATTTCGACAGAGCATATCGTGAGCAGCCTTCATCGAGTTCTCATAAGAATGTGAAGCCAAATGTAGATTTGAAGGAGAAAGAATTGTCTCTGCCCCACTTTTGTTCAGGTAGTCATCATTAATTAGAAATGTTAGTAGTCTACCTCTTACTTCCTTACTCGTTTTCTAAAAGTATCAACTCCTCTTTCTGATCTTCAGTTCTCACACACACACATGGCCCTCTGTCCTTTCTACTCTCATTACAGTTTATTTTTCCTCTGATCTCAGGAATTCTTTTTCCATCTTCTCATTGTCTTTTGTCTTGGGAATACATATGCTTGCATTCTCCTTATTAGTTTTGTTCTCTCTACTCCATGCCATTCAGCCCAGAGCCATTCTTATAATGTTTAACCCTAATAAGCAAGCTCCCAGAAGGGAGGAAAACTATAGCACCCTTTTCCACCGGATGACTTTCTCTTCCCAGAATCACCCATCATCCATCATCTTAAATACCTCTCTTTTTTTCCAGTTCCTGCTAAACAGGTTTGACGTTAGAGTGAATACATTAAATTAAGAGAAATTCATGTCACCTTCTTTATATTCTAATATGAAGGATTATGATCAAGCCTCCTCTGTGCCTGGTGCATCTACTCTACACACCAAGAGCAATGACCTTCAGATCACTCTGAAAGGTCACCTGTGTGAAGGTTCTTTAAAGATGCCAATGATGCCCTGAGAAGTTGGTCTGAATGTTCATGGGAAGGAGATAGGCAAAGAGAGTTTATTGACATAGGAAAAGAAAGAAAGAGAGGTTATTGACATTGGGACAAAGAATTAAAAGCAACATGAATACAGGGCTTGGGAGGAAAAAACATGAGGGGATTTTTTGAATATTCTTCCTAATGGAATCCAAGTGTCCTGGAACAAACACACAGCTCTTAACCTGAAATACAAGTTCAAATGGCACAAACAAAAACACATCAACATCAATGTCAATGGACATGTTAATGTTTAAAGGGGAAATTTTCACAGTGTTCCACCCCTAGACAAAGAACTATAGGAAACTAATGACTTAGGGGAGGAAATTAGCTTCTCCTAGGGATCAGACCCCTTACTGATTTTTCCCATGCAGAGTGTTCAAAAATCACAATTAGAAGGCATAAATTAAAAAGACACAAATGCAGTCCTGGTTTCTTCCCTGAAAATGGTTGACAATGTGAGCTACACACTTTCCTTCCAGTGGTTTCTGTTGCACACTTCTCCAGAAAGCACTAAAGAAATTGATGTATAATATTTCAATCTCCTCCAGAGATTAAGGACTGTGAATTTTTTCAAAGTCAAACATAAAAACCAAATTAAACCACATTAAGTCACAAGGAAAACTAGTGGCAGTAGAAAATAAATATTCACCCAAAGAAATGTGGATGAGTTCCTTTCTTTTTATACTCTTGTTATCATTGTTCCCCATCCTGGTATTAACATTTATAAGTCATACCCAATGTCTTTCTTTCAATACATCCCTGGGGCCAAGATTTGCATCTTTGACTTAGGATGGAAGACTGCAAAAGTTGGCAAATTCCCATTTTATAGCCACATGATGTCAGGTGAATATGAGCAACTCTCCTCCAAAGTCCTAGAAGCTGACTGTATTTATACCCAAAAATAACAGAGTTGTGGTGAGGCAGCTTTCATATTTGTGTGAGACCCCACCTCATCTGCATCAACAAAACATTGTCTTTTGCTAAGGATGACTTGCTCCAGACAAATAAGTATGTGATGATTGCAAATCTCTGGGCACAGCCTTCACATTGGCCAGGTTATCATGTCCATCTTGTACCAAGCTACAGAATAAGAAATGTTATCAGAAACCCTGTGTAGAAACAAGTTCCAGTTCCCTGGTTGCCAGAAGATATACACCTCAAAGACTTGGAACTTCATTATGGTTAATGCAGGTGAATTTGAAAACATGGTGGTGAGATACACCTTATCCCTGATGGATGTGAGGTCAAATATATACCTAACTGTGGTCTTATGGACAAATAACCAGCCCAGCATTCCTAAGGGCTTCCATTGTCCTCTCCTATACCCCATCAAACCATGTTCAGTAATGAATCTTACATACAGTCTTCCAAAAAAAGAAGGAAAGAAGGAAGGAAGAAAGGAAGGAAGGAAGGAAGGAAGGAAGGAAGGAAGGAAGGAAGGAAGGAAGGAGGGAAGGAAGAAAGGAAGGAAGGAAGGAAGGAAGGAAGATTGGAGTAGTACACAGGCTTTGTAAGAAAAACATAATGTTAAAAGAATTTTAAAATTTAATTCATTTTTAAAAACATTTCCTTTCAAACATTCAAACATGTATTGAAAGTCATTTTGTGACAGGAGTATTACTAGAAAATGAAACTCTAAGATAAACCAATTTTTGTCCCCTTGCTCAAGAGCACAGTCTAGTGGCTAAAGCAGAAACTTGAGAAATCAAGTATATTACAGTGCAATAAAAATTAGATTAGAACACATAAATAAGACATGTTGAAGGCCCTAAAGACAAAGGGATGTTGTTTCTCTAGAAAGTACCAGAAAACCTTCTTGCTCCCCCATGTCCTCCTCTCCCCTCCTCTTCTCCCCCTCTCTTTTTCCTGGCTTCCTCTCCCCTCCCCACCCCCATGCTCCCAATCTGCTCAGGAGATTTTGCCTCATTCCCCTTCTCTGGGGTACCATGCATATATCTCTTAGAATCCTTCCTGTTTCCAAGACTCTCTGGCAGTGGGATTGTAGGCTGGCACTCCCCTGATCCATGTATAAAATTTATATATGAGTGAGTACATACCATGTTTGTCTTTTTGTGACTGGGTTACCTCACTTAGAATGGTTTCTTCTACTGCCATCCACTTGCCTGTAAATTTCAAGATTCGATTTTTTCCCACTGAATAATACTCCATTGTATAAATGTATCACATTTTCTCTATCCACTCTTCAGTTGAGGGGCATCTAGGTTGCTTCCAGGTTCTGGCTATTATAAATACTGCTGCTATCAACATAGTGGAACAGGCATCCTTGTGTGAATGTGCATCTTTTGGGTATATGCCTAAGAGTGAAATTGGTGGGTCTTGTGGTAGACTGATTCCCATTTTCCTGAGGAATCTCCATACTGATTTCCATAGTGGATGTATGAGTTGGCACTCCCATTAGCAGTGGAGGAGTGTTCCCCTTTCTCCATATCCTCTTCAGCATAAACTATCATTGGCGTTTTTTATTTTAGTCATTCTGACAGGAGTTAGATGGTGGGAAGAATAGAGGAGAGCAGGATGAGAGATACCATAATAGAAGGAGTCATTATAGGTTTGAGGAGAAATCTGGCACTAGTGAGATTTCTAGAGATCTACAAGGATGACACCAACTGGCAAACTAAGCAATAGTGGAGAGACTACCTTAAATGCCACTCCCTGATAATGAGTTTGATGACTACCTTATATGCCATCCTAGAACCTTTATCCAGTGACTGATGGAAGCAGAGACAGACACCCACAGCTAAACACTGAACTGAACTCCTGGAACCCAGTGACAGAGAGGAGGAGTGATGAGCAAAGAGGTCAAGACTGGACTGGTGAAACAGCTGAACTGAACAAGGAAGAGCTCATGAACCCCAGACTGAATACTGAAAGGCCAGCATGGGACTGATCCAGATCCACAGAATGTGGGTGACAGTGAGGAGGCCTAGGAAATCTATGGGTCTTTGGGCAGTAGATCAGTATTTACCCCTGGCATACAAATGGACTTTGGATGCCCATCCCACAATGAGGGATGCTCTCTAAGCCTGGACACTTGAGAGAGGGTCTCGGCCCTGCCCTGAACTAAATGACATACTCTGGCGAACCTCCATGGAGGGCCTCACCCTCCCTGGAGAATGGAGTGGGGATTGGGTGGGAGGCTGGGGAGGCTGGAGGGTGAGGGAGGAGGGGAAGGAGAGGGAGCTGGGATTGACATGTGAAGCAAGTTTGTTTCTAATTTAAATAAAAAATCATTTAAAAATTTAAAAAGTGAAGTACCAGAAAAGAGACCACAAAGAGTGGCATGATAGATAGATTAGAAAGTGCAAGAGAGTATATCAGAAAACTGTATGACCATGGACCAGGGCATAGAAGCATGAGATCATTCTGCTCATTTGTGGAACAGAAAGTATGATCCCCAAAGGCTTCATTGTCCTTGCTAATGACACTCTACACTTCAATCCCACAAGCACAAACTTTGAAGGTACTGTGACTCTTTCTTTCTCTCATAATGACACCTGACACTTCACCATATCCTCTCAACCTTGGAATCCCACTATTGTCTTCTGGTTTGCTTTCTCTGTCACCTCTGTACAAGCCCAAGCCACATCACCATCTTTATTTAAATACTGAGATGACCTAGTTAGAGAGGAAGTTTTTTGCTTTAGCTCCTTTTTCCTGTAGTGTAGTCCAATATAGTTACCAGAGCAATCTTTTCAAACCATGCCAGGCCATTTACATCTCTACTATGCATAACTTCATAATTCACTCATCATAGGAAAAAACATGCTAACAATGGCTGACAGGACCAAACACAGTCTGACCCTGAGTGACCTATCTAAGTGCCTTCTCAAACCACTGTCTGAACACCTCATTAGCCATTTGACAAAAGCAACTTCATTTTTTTCTTCTACAACTTGCCATTCATTTTTCCTTCTCAGCAAGTAGTTCTTTCTTTGTCCACTGACTCTACTTGATCACAATATTTGGAATGATATCCAATTACTTTGCTCCCAAACATAAATCAAACCTGTTATAGTCCCCATTAAATTGTCCTACACAGCATTTATTGCCAAATAATGACCATGGATTCAAGCAAATATATTTTGATGAACAATAGACATTTTATGCTTGAAATAAGGAGATCATAAAAGATATTGAATCCTAAACACCATGCTACTTTGATGATCATTCTTCCAAAACAGCTACATCAAATTCTGAAGAACAATTAAATTAAAGTTAATCTCCCCCACAGGCTTCAGGTTCAAGTCAAGAAGAAACAGAAGAGTAAAGTCTGCTGTCCAAATATGTCAATATATCTATATGAATTGTGTTAAGCAATGAGTTTGAAGATAGCAGATGTCAGGCAAGTAAAGGCAATATGAAATATGGATAACAAATGAGAGAAGCTCTAGAGATATGTGGGCTGCCTTGAAAGTTTCTAGTTTGATGAACAGAGAAGAAGAATGGTTTTTCAGGAAAAGCTCCTCAGTGGTGTCTCTGAGTTGAGGAGGGCACTAAAAAGTTTAGAGAGATGAAATTTGTGGCATTTGCCAGACCGGAACTTTGGAAGAAAAAGGATGGCAAGTTGAAGGAACTGTGAAGATCTGCAGAGAACCTACCTCTAGTGGATGTATGTATGTCAGGAAACTGCATGAGCTAAGAGAAGAGAGGATGGTGCCAGAGGGTTATGGATAGGAGTACTCGGTTCTAATAGCTGTTGACTGCATACTAAAAGGAAGACAATTCCCAGTGCACTTGGGAGATGTTCAAAAAAGTCATTCCTCAGTAATAAATCAAAATTAGTCATAAGGAATAGGTCTAGTTGCTTCCTAACTAATCTTAGCAACAAAATCATGTCCTACAAAGAAAATTAACCTCAAATAACTTACTCATATTTCATAATGAGTCTTAAGAAAACTTCTCAAAGTTAACTTTTATAAGATCTAGTACCAAAAAAACAGTGTCTCAAAACTGTCTGATATGATAGCTAATAAGAATCGTAAATAAAGAAATAATTACGAAATAGAACCCAAAACAGAATGAGTAAAGTACCTGGTTAGTTGAAATTATCAATGATGTTAGAATTAGATGATAAGCAGTTTAAGATAATTACTAGAATTTCATTCATATACTCCAAAGAATTAAGATATGGACAATATTTTGAGGATTTAAGCTTACCTGCCATAGCTGAAAAGTGTGGTCTGAAATGACAAAATGTAATTCAGGGTATATTGAACACTACATAAAGAAAAGCATGCCTTTTACTTCATTAAATTGAAATCATTCTGTTGAGTAATAAGCAGACTACTCTAAAAACTCCGTGAGATTTTCTTTTTTTCCACTTGCATTTTTATGATTTTAATTCCATGACAAGAGTTGTGATAGAGTAACTTTCTTCATTAAGTTTTAGGGAATGTATCTGTCTGACAGGTGTGTATAGGAAGCTGACACAAACTAAGTTTGTGGACTCCATGGAAGGCACTGAGTGAGCATGTGCAGCTAAGCCTGAGCACATACAGATGTTGTGTGAACAAACACTGTGCCCAGGAGAGTACTTAGTCCTTCCAGGACAGACAGCCAATATAGGGCTAGATTACCAAGGAAGATTCCTTTCAGAAAGAAAGAAAACAAATTTATTCTGCCTGTCTGCCTGTTTCTCCCAGAGGGATCTTTTGCAATTGAGAGAAGATAAATTGAGATCACTGGGGTTAAGATTCCAGAGGCTCCAGATGTATAACTACCCTGGCTACTCCTGGAATTAACCAGAACTCTAACATTCATGAATCAAGAAACCATGCTTCGAGTTCTTGGTAAGTGATTCTGAGTAGAGAGGCCTTAACAGAAGATCAGAGACCTAACTCTTAGACCTGAACTTGTGTTCTTTTTTCCTGAGTCAGTATACCAGAAGAGCAGAGACCATCTTTGTGGAGTTAGGAGGCAAATATGAGGAACTGGCTTCTGATATATCCCTCTCTTTCTCTCCCTTCCTCACCAACTGCTCCTTCTCTTCATCAAAATATTTAGTGGACTCAAAAATGGAAAGCCTATACAGTACATTCATCAAGTAGAACATAGGTAAAATGATGGTAATTTACAGCTATGAGTAAAGAAATTCAGAGGTCTCAGACAATAATATATTTTAAGTGGATTATTGAGTAATTTTGAGTAATTCTGGTAGGGGTAACATCAGAGGAAGGGGCAAAAGCTACAGTAGGTAGCAGAAAGATAACTCAGCATTTTTTAACAAAAGTTAATGGATTGCTAAAAATCAAGGGCTACAGAAATAGAAAATTATGCATGAAGAAGCAAAAACTACCTTCTATTCTGTGCACTCAGCAACACCTAAACTAACATGAGAGCAGATTTCTTGCATTCCTGTCTGAACTTCAGGAAGCCAGGGGAAATATAGCAATACTGTCACTGCTTAGAACTGCACTTCTCCAGTGCAAATCTCTGGCCTTATCAGCCTAGAGAAATGCTCTGGCTACAAGGTCTTTGTTTTGAGATTTTGACTTAAGCTCCTAGGATTCCTTATCATGTCCCTGGCCAGAACCAGAGGCATTAGTTCTCCGAATCAACCCTATTGTTATCATTTGCAAGCTGTAGTCACAAACCAAAATGAGAGAGAGAGAGAGAGAGAGAGAGAGAGAGAGAGAGAGAGAGAGAGAGAGAGAGAGAGAGAGATGTGTTCCTTGGTGCATAACTTCTTGGCTGAGTAAGCAGTTGCATACTTGTTGAATGGGAATTACACCTGAAGACAGTGCAGGGAAGGGAGAGGGAAAATGGAAGCCCTAATGAGAGGGAAAGAGATAAAATGATCACATGTCATCCTCCAAAATTCTAATGATAAAAATAGCTACAATTAGCTCTATAAGACACAAAACATACTTCTTCCTTCATGCTTCAATCAGCAGATATTCTACTTGACGGTAGCCTCCAGAGGTACACTCAAAATCATTCCTGTTTCCAATATGAAAGTCCTTCATTCTTCCTTCTTTTCAAGAATTCTCTGTGATCCACAAGGAAAGTTTCTTGGTCACAGCGAGATATAAGGCTGTGCTTTGTAAGGCATAAATTTAACTTTTACAAGGAATTACTCAGAAGACAAGGAAGCAATTAATAATAAAAAGTTAAAAATGACTATAGTGATAATTCTGAAATTTGTAATTAGATTGAGGTTGTATGTACTGTGCATACAGGAAAAGCAAACAAGAATTATGTCAATTGCTGCACATTATGGGCTTAGCAGGTACTTGATCTATACCTCAAATTCACAAGCAGATGCATTGAAATAGAAAAGGAGAGTGGAGTTTTTAATCTCTGTGTCACAAGGGAAAGCTCCTTAGGTACAAACTAGAAGGTATACACTATAGGCTATCTTACAGCCACCCTCCATTGTTTTCCAGCATCTACTCCTTATACACAGTTTAAAACTAATAAAAATGAGGGCCTAAGAATGAACTTGAGGGTATGGAGTTATGAAATGAAAAGACAAGTAGAGGGAAATAGCTATAGAAATAGCTTTGTTGATTTTAATCAAACGTTTGGATTTAGCACCTGGAACCAAGGAAAAACAATGAAAACCAATACAAAAATGTGGATGAAGGAAGAAATTGAGACTTATGAACAATGAGAACAGGAACAATGCAGATGCTAGTAAACAATCCTTATAAATGGGGCAGAACATCATAGAAAAACTCAGATAATTTGAGAAGTAGATAGACAGACAGACAGAGAGATAGATAGATAGTAGATACATATTTGTATGTATATATGCATGTATGTGTGTATCAGAGTTTTGGGTCTCCAGTTTCACCTCAACTTAAATTCCTTTCTACTGTGCAGAGTACAATGGGACTGAATAACAGAGACAGCTAATATTTAGCAAGCCAACCAACTAGACTTTGTTGGAGAGTCCTACTTGGCAAAGCCAACTCACCAGGTATTATTGGGAACCATACTTGGTAAAGCCTTGGATTTATTAACTATAAATAACTGATTGTTTTCTGTCTATAACTTTCTTGGTTACCATTGCTGTGCCTCTCTAATAAGAGAAGCTGTGTGGTTCTTTCCACAGCCCTTTGGTGGTGTGTTTTATACTTCTGGGCACACATATAGCTGTGAATGGCCGTAAGATGATTTTCTGCTTCAGTTGTGTAATATTGATGAACAGAAATAATAATTCTCACCACAAAGACAGCCTTTCACACTGACAAGCTAACTTTAGATTTCAGAGTAAATTCAAAGCAAGTTGGTTGCCCTTGAATGCCCCTAGAGACAAATACACAGGGTCATTATTCCGGGTGTTGTTATGTTGATTCAAAGCCAGAGCTTCAAACAACTTTAATCTGTGCATAATTCCAGTCTCAGGCTTAATGTCCAGCTAAGTAATTGTTATTGTTAAGTCTTGATATACAATGTCATTTATCTTCCTTGGAACCCTTACCAACTTAGAGTTACATACATGGCTCATTATGACATTCCTAACCTAAGAAAAACTATGTGACTTAGCTTATGAGTTGAGTCTTGGCAGTGCCTTATAAAACAACCTGTAATTGTCCAGAGTTTGGCTGTGAGAAATAAGAGAAACAGAGAGAAGGCAGACAGGGAAGAAAGCAGGGAGACAAGCAAGAGGCAAAGAACAGTGAGGCAGAGGGTGGAAAGACAGAGGCAGAGTGAGAGAGGAGAGGGCAACAATCTAGGAAGGCAGAGAGTTAAGGGTAGAGAGGTCAGGGCAGCAACAGCTCTGCAGAGAGCAAAGAGGCATCCTTCAGAGAGAAGTTCTGAAGAAGCAGTAAAAAGAAAGGCACTTTCAGATCGTGTGAGCCTGTTTTATCCTGAAGGCCTTTTTAGGTAAATAGAATTTTTTCCTAAACCAACTATGCTGAGGCCTTCTTTTTATAACCCTGGAACAGATTTTGGAAGCTGGCCTTGCGTGGTCTGCATTACTACTGTACACCAACCCCAGAACTACTTGTTTTCTAACATATTCCATTTTTAAAACTGTTAGTTATATACTAATTGAAACATCCTGGTTTGCATATAAGGGTGTCTCTATCTGTAGCCCAGGCTGGCCTTGAACTGGGGATCCTACCTACCTCAGCCTCCTGAGAGCTGGGACTGCAGGTGTGTGCCACTGCACATGGCACTGAATGACTTTCTAAGATCAATGAACCAAGTGCATTGTCATAGGAACACCCACAACTCATCAGGGACTACTGCTTCCTACACTGACTTAGGTGCAACTGGCTGATTTGAAAGATCCCCAAATTGCCTAGCCACAGAGCTCTTTGAGGTCACTCACAGTTTGGGAAAGGGAGTGGGGGTACACATTAGAATTTTTGATGTCTATGACAGTGCTATTTCACGTTATTTACATTTCTTTCTCCCACTTTTCCCCAATATGAGATTAAGCCTCTCCAAATAATCTCTGCTCGTTCTATGAAGATATTTTGTTTATGATACAGCAAATAAAACTTCTCAAGCATCAGATTTGAAGCTAGCCACACAAAGGTGATTGGAGCACTTGGGATCCCATGTCTTTAATCCCAGCACTAGAGAGGAATACAAGGTGGGAGGACACAGGAACTCAAGGCAATGTGAGGAGGAATGCAGTTGGGAGCAGTCTGAGTTTCAGTGAGACTCTCTAGTGTTCAGCTGCTTCGCTTCTCTGATCTTCAGCTTGAGCCCCAATCTCTGTCTCTGCGCTTTTATTATTTGTGCCACGTAATTCTTGGGAGGCACCATGGTGCCCCTACCTCACTCTATATGCACATTCTTACCATGGCTTACTCTTTTGTTGTCACCATCATCCCACAGGGTAAATAGTTTTCCTACCTTACAAGTAAAGATAAAAAACTTTACAAGTAAACTCTTGTTTTCCATTTTGTGACCTTAGAGCCTAAAAGAATTCTAAAGGAAAAACCTAAGTTAGAACAAACTCACAGCAAAATGTATGGAGAGTGAAAATATGTCTCTGGATTATTCAATGTGGAAATACGTGTGAACAGGGATTAAAGGGTTAACAAGTGAACTCACCCATTATCACACCACTGCAATCAACTGTTCTTTAGTGTAGAAAGTAGGACTTGTAAAACCATGATGATCTATGGAGATCATCAGGAACCAACTATTTTATAAGGTACATTCTCAGCAAATAAAAAAATCATTTTGAGAAAAAAGAATAGACTATTTTCACTATAGAGTAGATAAAAATATAGAATTAAAGCAAAATAAATACAATTGAAAGGCTAGAATCCTATGGAAACAAGAGACATTTATCTAAGTCCTTTTATTGTGCCAAGCTTTGGTTGCAATGCACTATTAAATGGAATTATAGTTTATGTGAGTATTAAAAAGAAATTGAGGAGAAAATATATTTTAAAACACACAATTTTACCTGCATGTGTAAATAATATCCTAAGTAATTTTCTCATTTTTAGTAAAGATATACCAACTCTTTTGAGGATAAAAATCAAATGTATAGATAAATCCTCTTACATTAGTCCTCTGTGTACATAAAGTGACCATAGTATCCAAATGACAAGGCAGCAGACATAAACAGATAAATTCAACTGACCTGGGTAGCCTGCTACAGTTGAGTATAAAGCAACTTGCTCTACCTTCATATATCTGTAGTTAGAACCTGATTATTTAATTCCTAATTTTGCAGCTCACTAAAACAAAGCTATATGACTGTATGACAGAGTATGACAGCATACAAGAATGACACCATCTCTACTGGAGTTTCAGAGTTCCTCCTAAATTGTTTCATCAGGTCTCCCAGCTGGCAACTCTGGCTCTCCCTGCCACTCAGCCTTCTCTTCCTCCTAGCCATGGGGGCTAATGCTATTCTTCTGGTTACCATCCGGATGGAGGCCAGTCTGCATGAGCCTGTGTACTACTTGCTCAGCCTACTGTCCATGCTGGACATCTTACTCTGCCTCACAGTCATCCCCAAGGTACTAGCTATCTTCTGGTTTGACCTCAGGCCCATTAGCTTTCCTGCCTGTTTCCTCCAGATGTATATCATGAACAGCTTTCTTGCTATGGAATCCTGCACATTTATGATCATGGCCTTTGATCGCTATATAGCCATCTGTCACCCACTGAGATATCCATCTATCATCACTGACCAATTTGTGGTCAAGGCTGCCACATTTATTTTGGTCAGGAATGCCCTGATTCCTTTGCCCATCCCCATTCTCTCAGCACAACTCCATTACTGTTGGAAAAATGTCATTGAGAACTGCATCTGTGCCAACATGTCTGTCTCTAGACTCTCTTGTGATGATGTCACTGTCAATCGCCTTTATCAGTTTGCTGGAGGCTGGACACTGCTCGGCTCTGACCTCATCCTCATCTTCCTCTCCTATACCTTCATACTGAGAGCTGTGCTAAGACTCAAGGCAGAGGGAGCTGTAGCCAAAGCCCTGAGCACCTGTGGTTCCCACTTCATCCTTATCCTATTCTTCAGCACCATTCTTTTGGTCTTTATCCTCACACATGTAGCTAAGAGGAAAGTCTCTCCCGATGTGCCAGTCTTGCTGAATGTCCTCCACCATGTCATCCCTGCAGCCCTTAATCCCATAGTGTATGGGGTGAGAACCCAGGAGATCAAGCAAGGAATCAAGAGACTACTGAAGAAGGGGTGGTAAACAGGCCAATGCATCTCTGTGTTCATAATGCAGGATGACTTTCTATGTTGACAGAAAAGTTGGCTGAAATGTTTACTCAGGAAATTACAATGAAGAAATTTGTGGTGACTTATTTATGATTTATTAAAGCTGCCTGAGGATTCAGCAAGTCAGGAACACACACCTTTAATCCCAGCAGCCATAAACTAGGAGGTGGTGGTACACACCTTTAACCCTAGGACTCAGGATTAGGAAGTAGATGGATCACTCTAAGTTCAAAGCCACCAAGAAATACACGAGATTTAATCAGTCTAAAAGAGTAACAGATCACACATCCTTAATCCCATCCATAGAGGGGTATAAAAGATAGAAGCAGGGTCTTCAGTATTCAATAGGAACATTCATTCCCCAGCCACACTGAAGACAGGAGTATTCAGTTTCCAGCCACTCTGAGGAGAACACATGGGTCAGCCCTTTCAGCCTGAGGTAGAGTAAGAGCTAGTGGCCTACTGCTTTGCTCTTCTGACCTTCAGCTTGAAGTTTGAACCCCAATACCATTCCCTGGGTCTTTAATCTGTTATAGAATTTAAGTCTAAAACAGCTATCTGTCTATACTCTTCCTTTAAAAAACTCAATGCTCCCTCCACAAAAAGTCCATATCTCAGCCAGGTAAAGTGGTGCCTGCCTTTCACCCAAGCACTTCAGGTCAGCCTAATCTACATAGTGAGTTCCAGGACAGGCAAAGCTACACAGTGAACCCTTTTTCAAAAAAAACTTAAAGTCAAACACAGACAAAATACCATATCTCTGTGACTTCTTATTTTTTCCAATATTCATTATTATATTTTGTCTAAAATAGGAGAGTCCAAAAGGGTGAATACTATACAAAAACAAAAACAAAAAACAAAAACTCCAGTTACTTCTTCACTGGTTTCTCTGCACATGTATTTTATTGTGACTGTAGGCATTAGTGGCATCAACTAAACCTCATTATCACAGATATTAACCCAGTTGTATAATGAGTTAAGAACAGAGCACAGTGTTTTAAGAGTCAGCTCTTAATGATGGAATGCAACTGGAGCCCAGTAACAAGTTTGTGTCCACACAGCTGCCATCTTTCTGCCATTTCCTCCATATTTGCATGTCAAAATTCATTATTGTTAGCCAGTATTCTCAAAAGCTAGAGCTCCTTGAAGAACCTACATGTAAAGCACTTTGTCTTACTTGGTTTAGGAAAGGAACCATCACATCCCGCTTCTTCTTCGTTTCTCCACACTATTGCTGTACTTGAAACTTAATGTCTGGAATTAACAGGTACCCGAGTTCTGTGGACAGGGTTCCGTTTATGTGTATAACTATATCAGAAGACACTCCATAATGACTTTTAAATATACAACGGCCCATTACTAGTTAGGTGGAAATTTTCCAATGAGCTTTTTTTTTTTAATTCTGAAGTCTTATTAGAGATTAGGAGTATAAAGATGTATGGACATTCACAATTTATGAGAAACATAGATGATAGTTAGGCAAACTAAAAAAACAAATCATGATCTCAGTTATATTGGAGGATTATTTACCTAGATTCAAGGGATCTTGAGAGGTTTCTTTTCTTTCCTCCTACATACAAGCAACTAGAAGAAGTAAGTTATTCATTCGTGCAAGGAATAACTTGAAAAAGGAAAAAAATCTAAGATGATTGAGCTTCAAGCTCTTCATTCTAGGCTTTGCCAGACTATGAATGACATGTGCACCTTGGAAGAAATAATGAGAGTCAGTTTCAGGATCTTTGTTTGATTAAAACTGAAGTAAATTAGTTGTTTCAAAATACATTTGTAAGTCAGGTGGTAGTGGTGGTGATGAATGCCTTTAATCCCAGCACTTGGGAGGCAGAGGCAGGTGAATCTCCATGAGTTCAAGGCTAGCATGGTCTGCAGAGCTAGTTCCAGGACAACCAGGGCTACATAGAATAACCCTGTCTCACAAAACCAAATAAAAAATACATAAATGAACAAATAGATAGACAGATAGATAGACAGATAGATAGATAGATAGATAGATAGATAGATAGATAGATAGATAGATAGATAGATAGATAGGTTTGTAGTTTTATGAATCTACAAAATGATTGACCTTTGTGTAACAGGCATCGTTCACACAGAAGAGTCTCCTCTGCATTTCCCTTTAAGCACAGGTGTGGGTAGTTCCTGTACTATTTCCTCAATGACACCTGAAAGAGGAAATGTGAATATTTCCAAATACTCAAAGATCAAATTCAAGTGTACTTAAGGAGTATTTATATATCTACATCATTTATGGACCCACTTGTATCCTACTACTGAAGGCAATCATGTATTCCTGGTTGATGGAAAAATTGAGCAGATATTAGGGAATATTTCAGTTTCTGTTTGCTAAAAGCTTTGGTGCTATCCTTCTTTATGATGGTCACCCTGACTGGAATAAGAAGGAATCTGAAAAAAATCTCATTTTCTCTTACGTGAAATGATGTGACTTCTATTTTGTGAATCTTCTTTGGTATTGAGTTGCAAATATAAACCAAAGTCAAGGTAGACTTCATAGTTTTACCTTGATGTAGCCACACTTATAGGATATGTTTTGCTTTTTGTAGAACACACTGAGCTTCACATGTATCATTTATTTCCCTTAGAATCAATCCTTTTGTCCCTATATACTGAACCCCATCTGGCTCCATTCTTGTTTGTACCAAAAGTTGCACTTCTTGTAAAAGAGATTTCTTGTTTAAACTAATGTCTTTTCTTTGCAACCTTGTGGTCTTAAAATGGTCAGGCATATTACTAATAAAATATTAATCAAAATTCCCCAGTCACCCTTACATTTTCAATTTGTTTTGCAAAATGTTATGGGTGGAATCTTATCATTTTATTATAACACAGAGAAACATTAGCCAACTGGTGGAAAATAAGCACACAATAATCCCCCTGCAGATGTATAGGCCTGATACATTATTGAAAGCACCACGTCTGTGACAAATACACTGTCTTATTTACTATCTTCATATGTTGCTCTACTAAAGACTACTGTAACTGCTGCAATTATAACACTCATTAACAAAATGTGGATGAAGCAGAGAGTAAAACATCATTTAATGGTGAAACATCCTTAGCTCCATGATACAAAAACATAATCAGTGACTGGGATGGAAATTTCTTCCCAACATGCTACCATTGATAGTACCAGAACATGCAATGCAGACTGCTGGGGAGAAAGAGTGTCATTGTGAACTCTACAAATGATTTTACCAACCTGACAAACAAGATGTAACAACCTGTACAATAGTGGCATTACTGCTATTGGGATAACTCACCATTCTCTGCATTTGAGTCCCACTCCACAGGAGAGACCTGTGTCTGGCATTATAAAACCACTGAAAAGCCCATGATGTGGGAGGCCATAGGATGAGGAGGAGACTTAATCTGGTTGTTTGAATAAACTGACATAGCACTGAATTACCTTTTTTCATTTTTTTTATTTATTTATTTTCAGTTTAAATTTAGATAAGAAGCAAGGTTGCTTCACAAGTCAGTTCCAGGTCCCTCTCCCTTTCCCTCTCCTCCTCCCGTGCCCAACCTCCATCCCCCCCCCATTATCCCCTCATTTCCCCAGGGAGGGTGAGGCCCTCCATGGGGGTGTCCATAGTCTGTCATTTCATATAGGGCAGGGCCTAGACCCTCCCCCAAGTGTTCAGGGTGAGAGTGCACCTCACATTGTTCTATGGGAGCCCATAGTCCATGTGTATACTTGGAATGGGTACTGATCTGCTGCCCAAGGCTCAATAGATTACCTAGACCCCCTCACTGATACTCACATTCAGGGGGTCTTGATCAGTCCCATGCTGGATTCCCAGGCTGAAGCCTGGGATTCAAGAGTTAACCTTTGTCAGGTCAGCTGTTTCTGGGGGTTACACCAGCCCACTCTTAATCCCTTTGGTCATCAGTCCTCCCTCTCTGTTACTGGCTTTCTTGAGCTCAGCTCAGTATTTAATCGAGGGAGTCTGCCTCTTCTTTGATCAGCCACTAAATGAAGTTTCCCAGACTCTCTGGCCATGGGATTGTAGGCTGGCACTCCCCAAATCTATGCCTAAAAACCATATATGAGAGAGTACATGCCATGTTTCTCTTTTTGTGACTGGGTTACCTCACTCAGGATGGTTTCTTCTAGTGTCATCCATTTGCCTGCGAATCTCAGGATTCCATTGTTTTTTTCTGCTGAATGGTACTCCATTGTGTAAATGTACCACATTTTCTCTATCCACTCTTTGGTTGAGGGACATCTAGGTTGCTTCCCAGTTCTGGCTATTACAAATAATGCTGCTATGAACATAGTGGAACAGACATCTTTGTTGTATGAATGGGCATCTTTTGGATATATGCCTAAGAGTGGAGTTGCTGGGTCTTGTGGTAGGTTTATTCCCATTTTTCTGAAGAATCTCCATACTGATTTCCAAAGTGGCTGAACCAGTTGGCACTCCCACCAGCAATGGAGGAGTGTCCCCCTTTTACCACATCCTCTCCAGCATAAATTGTCATTGGTGTTTTTGATTTTAGCCATTCTGACAGGAGTGAGGTGGTATCTCAGAGTTGTTTTGATTTGCATTTCCCGGATGGCTAAGGATGTTGAGCACTTTCTCAAGTGACTCTCAGCCATTTTAGACTCCTCTATTGAAAGCTCTCTATTTAGTTCTGCAGCCCACTTTTTAATTGGGTCCTTTGATGTTTTGGAGACGTGCTTTTTGAGTTCTTTGTAAATTTTGGAGATTAACCTTATGTCAGATGTGGGATTAGTGAATATTTTTTCCCATTCTGTGGGCTGCCTTTTTGTCTTGCTGACTGTGTCCTTTGCCTTACAGAAGCTTCTCAGTTTCAGGAGGTCCCATTTATTAATTGTTGATCTCACTGTCTGTGCTAGTGGTGTTATGTTCAGGAAGCTGTCTCCTGTACCAATTCGTTCAAGGGTACCACCCACTTTCTCTTCTAAGAGGTTTAGTGTGGCTGGATTTATGTTGAGATCTTTGATCCATTTGGACTTAGGTTTTGTGCATGGCGATAAACATGGATCGATCTGCATTCTTCTACATGCCAGCCTCGAGTTATGCCAGCACCATTTGTTGAAGATGCTTTATTTATTCCATTGTATATTTTTATCTTCTTTGTCAAAGATCAGGTGTTCATACATGTGTGGGTTAATATCCGGGTTTTCAATTCGATTCCATTGGTCTACCTGTCTATTTTTGTGCCAATACCAAGCTGTTTTCAGGACTAAAGCTCTATAATAGAGCTTGAGTTCAGGGATGGTGATGTCTCTGGATGTTGCCTTGTTGAACAGGGTTGTTTTGGCTATTCTGGGTCTTTTGTTTTTCCACATAAAATTGATTACTGTTATTTCAAGGTCTGTGAAGAATTGTGCTGGGATTTTAATGGGGATTGCATTGAATCTGTAGATTGCTTTTGGCAGGATTGCCACTTTTACTACATTGATCCTACCTATCCAAGAGCATGGGAGATCGTTCCACTTTCTGAGGGCTTCTTTAATTTCTTTCTTTAAAGATTCAAAGTTCTTGCTATATAGGTCTTTCACTTGTTTGGTTAGCATTACCCCAAGGTATTTTATGTTGTTTGTGGCAATTGAAAGGGTGATGTTTCCCTGATTTCTTTTTCAGCCCTTTTATCATCTGTATATAATAGGGCTACTTGATCTTATAGCCTGCCACATTGCTGAAGGTGTTAATCAGCTGTAAGAGTTCCCTAGTAGGGTTCTTTCGGTCATTTATTTAAACTATCATATCATCTGCATGTAGTGAAAGTTTGACCTCTTCCTTTCCAATTTGTATCCCATTGAACTCCTTTGTTGTCCTATGGCTCTAGCTAAAACTTCAAGTACCATGTTGAAAAGGTTTGGAGAGAGTGGACAGCCTTGTTTTTAGAGGAATTGCATTGAGTTTCTGTCCATTTAGTTTGATGTTGGCTGTTGGTTTACTGTATATAGCTTTTATTATGTTTAAGTATGTCCCTGTTATCCCAGATCTCTCCAAGGCCTTTGTCATGAAGGGGTGTTGGATTTTGTCAAAGGCTTTTTCAGCATCCAGTGAGATGATCATGTGATTTTTGTTTTTCAGCTTGTTTACATGGTGGATTACATTGATGGATTTTCATATGTTGAACCATCCCTGCATCCCTGGGATGAAACCTACTTGATCGTAGTGAATGATTGTTTTGATGTGTTCTTGGATCCTATTTGCCATTATTTTATTGAGTATTTTTGCATCAATGTTCATGAGGGATATTGGTCTGAAGTTCTCTTTCTTAGTTGGGTCTTTGTGTGGCTTGGGGATCAATGTTATTGAAGCCTCATAGAAAGAGTTTGGCAAAGACCCTTCTGCTTCTATTGTGTGGAATACTTTGAGAAGAATTGGTATAAGCTCTTCTTTGAATTTCTGGTAGAATTCTGCACTAAGGCCATCTGAACCTGGACTTTTTTTGGCTGGGAGACTTTTGATGACTGGTTCTATTTCCATAGGGGTTATAGGTCTATTTAAATTGCTTATCTGTTCTTGATTTAGTTTTGGCAAGTGATAGCTATCCAGGAAGTTATCCATTTCCTTTAAATTTTCTAATTTTGTGGAGTACAGGTTTTCAAAGTATGACCTAATGATTCTCTGGATTTCCTCAGAGTCTGTTGTTATGTCCCCCTTTTCATTTCTGATTTTGTTAATTTGCATGTTCACTCTCTGCTGTTTGGTAAGTTTGGACAAAGGTGTGTCTATCTTGTTGATTTTCTCAAAGAACCAACTCTTCGTTGCATTGATTCTTTGTATTGTTTTCCTAGTTTCTACTTTATTGATTTCAGCCCTCAATTTGATTATTTCCTGGCGTCTACTCTTCCTGGGTGAGTCTGCTTCTTTGTGTTCTAGAGCTTTCAGCTGTGCTGTTAATTCTCTAATATAACTGTTCTCCAGTTTCTTCATGTGAGCACTTAGTGCTATGAACTTCCCCCGTAGCACTGCTTTCAAAGTGTCCCATAGGTTTGGGTATGTTGTGTCTTCATTCTAATTGAATTCAAGGAAGTCTTTAATTTCTTTTTCTATTTCCCCTTTGACCCAGGGATGGTGCAGTTGAGCATTATTCAATTTCCATGAGTTTGTAGGTTTTCTGCAATTTGTGTTGTTGTTGAATTCTAATTTTAAAGCATGGTGGTCTGATAAGATGCATGGAGTTATTCCAATTTTTTTGTAGCTGCTGAGGTTTGATATGTTGCCAAGTATGTGGTCGATTTTTGAGAAGGTTCCATGTGGTGCTGAGAAGAAGGTATATTCTTTTTTATGTGGATGAAATGTTCTATAGATGTCTGTTAATCCCAGTTGGGTCATTACTTCTATTAGACCCATTGCTTCTTTGTTGAGTTTCTGTCTGGTATTCCTGTCTAGTGATGAGAGTGGTGTTGAAATCTCCCACTACAACTGTGTGGGGCTTTAGATGAGATTTAAGTTCTAATAATGTTTCTTTAACGAATGAGGATGCCTTTGTATTTGGGGCATAGATGTTCAGGATAGACACTTCATCTTGGTGGGTTTCACCTGTGATGAGTATGTAATGTCCTCCTTCATCTCTTTTGATTGATTTTATTTTAAAGTCTAGTTTGTTAGATATTAGGATTGCTACCCCTGCTTGTTTCTTGGGTCCATTTGAATGAAAAAATTTTCCCAACCTTTAACTCTCAGGTAATGTCTGTCTTTGAGGGTGAGGTGTGTTTCTTGTATGCAGCAGAAGGAAGGGTTCTGTCTTCGAATCCATTCTGCTAGTCTGTGTCTTTTTATAGGTGAGTTAAGGCCATTAATATTGAGGGATATTAATGACCATTGATTGCTCATCCTTCTTCGATATGCAATGGTTGTTGGTGGTGGAATTATGTGTGGATTTTCACCCCTTTGTTCTTTTGGCTGTTGGTAGAGAGGGATTCTCTAATGCCTATGTTTTTCTTGTTGTAGTTAGCTTCCTTGGGTTGGAGTTTTCCTTCCAAAATTTTCTGTAGGGATGGGTTAGTGGATACATATTGCTTGAATCTAGTTTTGTCATGGAATATCTTGTTTTTTCCATCTATAGTGATTGAGAGGTTTGCCGGGTATAGTAGTCTGGGCTGGCAATCATGGTCTCTTAGTGTTGGTAGAGTATCTATCCAGGACCTTCTGGCTTTCAGAGTTTCCATGAGAAATCAGGTGTAATTCTGATAGGTCTGCCTTTATATGTTACTTGACCTTTTTCCTTAGCTGCTCTTAATAGTCTTTCTTTATTCTGTATATTTGGGGTCTTGATTATTATGTGGCAAGGGGATTTTTTGTGTGGTCCACTCTATTTGGTGTTCTGTAGGCTTCTTGTACCTTCATTGGCATGTCTTTCTTTAGGTTGGGAAAGTTTTCTTCTATGATTTTGTTGAATACGTCTTCTGCCCCTTTGAGGTGGATTTCTTCTCCTTCTTCTATACCTATTATTCTTAGGTTTGGTCTTTTCATGGTGTCCCATATTTCCTGGATGTTTTGTGTTAAGGATTTGCTGGACTTAAGGTTTTCTTTGGTTGATGAATCCATTTCTCCTAGTGTATCTTCAACACTTGAGATTCTCTCTTCCATCTCTTCTATTCTGTTGGTAATGCTTGTATCGGTAGTACCTGACTGTTTGCCCAGCTTTTCTATTTTCTGCCTTTCTTCAGATTGTGTTTTTTTTATTGTCTCTATTTCAGATTTCAACCCTTGCAGTGTTTGCATTGCTTCTTGCAATTTTCAGTTTATCTTTTCATCCATTTGTTGCCTTTTATGAAATTTTTGGTTTGTTCTTTCTTCCATTTCTTGCATTTTTTGGTTTGCTTTTTGTTCCATTTCTTGCATTTTTTCCTTTGTTTCTTCTTCCATTTCCTGCCTTTTTTGGTTTGTTTCTTCTTCCATTTCTTTCATTTTTTGCTTTGTTTTTTTTTCTACCATTTCTTGCATTTTTTGCTGTTTCTTCTCCCATTTCCTGCCTTTTTTGGTTTGTTTTTTCTTCCATTTCTTGCATTTTTTGGTTTGTTTTTTCTTCCATTTCTTGCATTTTTTGGTTTGTTTTTTCTTCAATTTCTTTGAGGGACTTTCCTATATCCTCTTTTAGGGCCTCTATCATTTTCATGAAAGTGGTTTTAAGGTCGTTCTCTTCTGCTTCGTTCGCATTGGAATGTTGGGGTCTTGCTGGTGTGGAGTCTCTAGAATCTGGCGGTGTCATATTAGTTTTTCTGTTGCTGAGTGTGTTTTTGTATTGTCTCTTTCCCATCTCTTCTTCTAGTGGGTGCAGAAAGAGCCCCTTACTGGTCTGGGTACCAGAGTTCCCTTTTAGTGGGTGCTAGCAAGTCCAATAATCTGGTGGTTCTTCTATTCCTTGTCCTCGTTCTGGTCCCATGGGTGGAGAAGAAGAACAGGAATCTGGGGCACTTAGCCTCTTACCTGGTCCCCTGGACCCTATGATGGGTCCTGTTGTACCTGATCCGGAACAGCTACTCCCCTGGTCTCCCTGGCTCCTCTGGTTTCCTGGTCTTGTTGGTGGGAGAGAGGACCTGGAGTCTGGGGTGCTTGGCTCCTGTCGGATTGGAAACTCTGTGCAGTTCCCAGGCGATCCGCAGGCACTGGAACACAGGCCTGGAAGCTGGCCTGTTTACCTGATGCTGCTGCAGGAACAGCTGCTTCCCTGGACTCCCCCAGAATTACCTTTTAAAATGCATGCTTATATCTGTAGACACTTACCACTGTCAACCTTAATCAGAGAAGCCTTCTTTCTAATGACCTCTGATGAGGAACAAACCTGCAGCTGCATATGGTGCAGAGAATAAATGGTAGTGGGTTAGTGTTCAACCTTAAACAAGACTTTAATACAATCTCTTACAAGGCTCGGGGAACATTGTAGAAGAAGTTGCAGGAAACCAAAGGTATAAGCCAGAATATAAAGAAAAGGGTTGCTAAAAGATGTCTTCTGGATAATAAACAGTCATTGCAAGCACAGATGACACACTGGATCTGCATAAGAAGGGGACCATCAACACCTAGGAGTGGATGGAAGAGATGCCTAGGGGATGTTATTCCTAATTGCTGGACTATTTACTCAGGGTAGACTCAAAACAAGAGGAATAGATATCAAGGAGATGCACTGCCTGCAGTTATGACTCCACTGTTGACTGGCTTCCAATGGACAGCTCTAACCCAACAGTCACTCAGATGACCGTGATTAAATGTGTCACACAATAAATCCAAAGGTCATAAATCTGGGAAATGGACAAGTGAGGAGGGATATGTGAGACAGTAGATAAAAGATGAAAGGTCTAACCAGAGTTTGAGTATACACACACACACACACACACACACACACACACACACACTTACACTTCATTGATATTACTCAATGTATAGTTTAGGCTTATTTAAGTAATGTGTCTGTATTTTAAAACTGAGTACACAGTTGTTACATGATCCTCAGAGAAAGGAAGGAATGTTGGTAAGTCTTTGCAATATGCTTACAATTTAAATTCTCAGAAATTGAGTTAAGATCTTAAAAAATTATGGAACTTTTGAAGAATAAAAGTATAATTAAAAAGACTACACAAGCAAAAAGTGTCTATTAATGGCTGAAAATACATAAAATGCGTAATGTGTGAGCAGTGAACACAATATCACAAATCAATGCTATAACATAAAAGGGCAAGGTTAATGGGAAATACAATGGAAACATTGGAAAGAATTATTTGGCATATTTCAAACATACATAATTTCACTTATTCAACTCAATAACCAACACTACTTTGCTTTTTACATGAAACAAAAATTGCAGAGTCAGTATCTAATCCTGTGTCACAGTCTAATAGCACTAAATATTTTGCAATTGTATCAGTTTTCCTATATTTGCTATCTTTATAGTGACATAATAAGTAATATACAAAGAAAAAACATAATAAGTAAAGCACAGAGCAATACACTTTAACTCTTTACATTGAGTTCATGACAATTTGAAAAGGAATGGACAGAATATAAAGATTAGAAGTTTGACTCCTCTTCATTTTCATATTTCAGGGGATTAAGTTGAATTCAAAACTGGTTAATAGAATTTACAGTTCAGTACAAGATGGAAAGATGAGGCATGAGGTCAAAAAGCTCAGATACAGCAACAGCAACAAGTACTTTGGGAAGATTGCAAATGTATAATAAAGAATTTCTTCTTGTACAGAGAGTACAAGCTCTTTATTTGTCTGGGCTCCCAGCAGCTAACCCCCATGAATTTGTTCAAAGTGAAGACTGGGAATGACATGTGTAACTGTAGGATGCAGCCAGGCCATAAAATCAAAATACATTGAATGAACCTTTCAAAGAATCAATAAGGAAACTGACCAAAAGCATGAACTTGTTTGGAGATTATTTTGATCAACTGATATCAGTCAATATGAAAAGTAGCAAATACAATGCTATGTCAGCCATGAAGTAATCAAGCAGTCATGTTTATGTAATGAAACCCCAATAAAAATGCCTTGGTGACTTTCCCTAGATAGTAATATACTCCATGCATGCCATCACACAATGTCAAGAGGATAGTACACCCCACCTCCATGAGAGGACAGTGTGTACCTCATGTTTGTAAAGCTCACAGGCTTTCCTAAGACTATCTTTCTGGATCTAATTGTAATCAGCATCATTTTCTGCGACCCCCGGGAAGGGACCCCCCGACCCGCGGGGGTGAGGTGATGAGGGTCACTACTAATTTGGTGGGCCTTCACGAGCAGATCCGATCTGGAAAGTGAACTTCAAGAGGTTAATGGAAGCAGGCTCAAGACAACATTCGCTGATCAAGAGCCTTTATTTTTGGGGGCGCGCTGGAACTTATAGAGGAAGGACCTCAGGGGGTGGTACAAGCATATCAATCAAGTCTCAATTCAAATATACACCAAATACGGTAAAGACAAAGCTGTAATTTTCCATCAGTCATCAGTTGCATTCCACAAATGCTTGTCAGTGTAAGTCAGGTGCAGGAATTAGGGAGGGGTAGGAAGTATTCAACGGAACACTTTAATCTTTTGTTAACAAAGACAATTACTCTGTAAGGGTACTTCCCCCCTGGCTAGGCAGGTGGGCTGCCCTGTGTAAATTTAACTTTTATGGTTAGCCTTTTCCTTTGTCTCAAGGGCATGTGTGCTCGCAGTCACGTAGTCAGAAGGCCAAGGAATGGTTGACAGACTCCATTTTGTTCAAGGTTCTAGCAGTCCCCAACAATTTTCCAGTAAGGAACTGTATGGAGGAAGATAATAGCTGTGAATGATTCTTATGAGTCCTTCTAGTAAGTTCTTGAGAAGAGGTTAGTTTGGAAGATCTGGAACTGAAGATGTCAGAAGTGAAGGTAGACATGAGATTTGTGCTCTAAAACTGCACTTAAGGTCAAGGCTGATGATTAAATTTCATGCTACATATATTCAACTAGAAGTCAGCAGGTTCTCATAAGACAATTTCACATGAGGAAGATGCTTGATGGTTCACCATTTCCTTTTCTTAACCTGTCTTAAATTCTTACATGTGACTAGCTTTCTATTAAACACCCTGATCCTATGAGATATGTGTGTCAGTTTGTAGACTCTTATTTCTAATTTTTCACTTTTGAGCCACTAAACACTGTTACAATTATCATAGCTTTATAAAAGCTTCAAAATATAGCAGTCTAAATCATGTGAATTTTTCATTTGAAGGAATTTTGTATAAGCTATTCTTCCTCAGACCCATATCTTCCCCTCTCTCTTTGTACTGTTTCTTGATGGGGGAAGTATTCTGTACATAAGTTTCTCTTATTGGTTAATGAATAAAACATTGTTAGCCAATATATGCAAGATATGCAGGACTAGAAGGAGGATTCTGGGAAGTGTAGTAAGAGAGAATCAGCTATATGATCCTGGAAGAGGACTCATGAGTGTGGAGTTCTTGGTAAGATAAGAACATGTATAAATACATGTATTAGTAGTCATGGGTTAATACTTAAGACAGAGCTAGCCTATAAGAAATCCTAGTCACCAGCCAACAGCTTATAATTAACATAGTGTCTCGAGTGTTATTTGGAGGCTCTATGGCAGTTATAGAACCGGGCTTGAACACCACAACAAATTAGCTATGCAAGGTGGTTTCTACAAACTTCCACAGAAAAACTTGACAAAAACTTAAAAATGCATTTTAGAAACAAAAGAACAGAAAAGTCAATCACAGCTTCTTTTTAGCAGTATTTTTCTCAGATGAGCTCATATGTTTGCCAGGCATTTTCCAAGGCAAGCAGATGCTTGTGACTTTTTTAAGAGCAGCTCCTTGATTTGAATAAGTGACCAAAACCATGGCAGCTAGCAAGCAGATAAGATTCATGTGGTTAGAAAAAGATAAAGATTCACAGTAAAGAAAAATATACATAGGCTTTGGAACGTAAAGAAAAAATAAAGTATCTGGATGTGGTAGCACATACCTTTAATCCCAAAATTCAGGAGGCAGAGGCAATCAAGGTGATCCTGGTGTACAGACTGAATTCCAGGACAGACAAAAGTTTACAGAGAAATGAAAAAAATAAAAGGAAAAAAAGAGTAATAAAAAAGCCACATAAAGATGGAAAATACACAGAGTCTGGATACTATATGCTATAATATGATCATTAAATTATTTGATGCCTAGGCCCCGCCCTGGATGAAATGACAGACTCTGGAGATCCACCATGGAGGGCTCACCAACCCTGGGGATCGTAGTGGAGATTGGGTGGGGGAATAGGGGGCCTGATGGGGAAGGTGGGAAAGAAGGGGAGGGAGAGAGAGTTGAGATTGACATGTGAAACAAGCTTGTTTCTAACTTAAATTAAAAAAAAAGAAGTGAAAAAAATAAGTTGTTTGATGACTGAGGAAAGCTGCTAAAATATATTTTATAATTAAATTATAAATTATAAAATAATTAATTAAATTAATTAATGAAACATATATTTTAGAAATGCTTTGACTTCTAAATTTAAGAATAAGGGCAGGTTACTTGGAAAAAGAATTTTTGCTTGTGTTTCCATAGAAAATGCAAAGCTATGGATTCCTTCCAGTCTAATATGATTTGATGAAGCAAGGCCCACTGAAACAGTGTTCCAGGTGATCCAACATCTGAAACATCTGAGACGATGCAGCCTTCCAGAATACAAAAACACAGGTTTCAGTGTTTTGCCATGATTCCCACATTATGGACAGTGTCCCCAACCAGCAGAAAGCAGTTTGGAATGAATGATATCCAAATTCACAAATATTATTTACAAATTTTTGTTTTCACTTAAATGGGGTTGGTTATAAACGGCTAATGATCACAAACAATCTCTTTTTAAAGGTAAAAAGGAGATTATGGTATAGTAATGAATACTTTGGTTTTGGTGCCCTGCAGGATCCTCCTGAGGCCTTGGGACTGCACACTGGGGGACCCATCCTGGCAGACCAGCCCATCCAGAATCTTCCAGCATCCTAGTCCTGCCTCCACCCATAGGAGAAGATAAGCATGGGCCTGTTTCCAGCCTGCCTTCCGGTGCCCTGTTCAGAGCCTCCTAATGCCTGGGAAATGCTCACTGGGAACCCACCCTGGTGGAATAGCCCATCAAGAGATGGACAACATCCTAGTTTCACCCCATCCCATTGGAGAAGAAGAGAGCCATCAGAGTATTGGACCTATTTGCACCCACCAGGAGAGGAAGAGACTCCACCTGTATCAAATGGTAGGGAGAGGAAGAAGACAACACAAAAGCATATTCAACAACAGAAAAACCAATATGAGACCACCAAAGTCTAGGGACTCTACACCAGCAAGACCTGAACATTCCAATGCAGATGAAGCAGAAGAGAACGACCTAAAAAACAACTTCATGAAAATGATAGAGGCCTTCAAAGAGGCTATGAGAAAATCCCTTAAAGAAATGCAAGAAAAAAGCAAACCAAAAAATTACAAGAAATCAACAAAATCTCTTAAAGAAAGCTAAGAAAAAACAATCAAACAGATGAAGGAAGCAGTGCAAACAGTTCAAGATCAGAAACCTGAAACAGAGACAATAAAGAAAACACAAATTGAGGGAATGCTGGAAATAGAAAAGCTGGGTAAACTATCAGGAACTACAGATGTAAGCATAACCAACAGACTACAAGAAATGGAAGAGAGACTCTCAGGCATTGAAGATACACTAGGAGAAATAGATTCATCAAAGAAAGAAAATCTTAAGTTCAACAAATCCCTAACACAAAATATCCAGAAAACATGGGACACCATGAAAACAAACTAAATAAAACTAAGAATAATAAATATAAAAGAAGGTGAAGAAACCCGCCTCAAAGCTGCAGAAAACGTATTCAACAAAATCATAGAAGAAAACTTTCCCAGCCTAAAGAAAGACTTGTTAATAAAAGTACAAGAAACTGACAGAACACTAAATAGAGTGGACCTCTCCTCACATACTCATCAAAACATCAAACATAAAGAATAAAGAAAGAATATTAAGAGCAGCAAAGGAAAAAGGCCAAGTAACATATAAAAGCAAATCTATCCGAATTACACCTGTCTTCTTCGTGGAAACTTTGAAAGCCAAAAGGTCCTGGATAGATATTATACCAATACTAAGAGACCACGGATGCCAGCCCAGACTAGTATAGCCAGCAAAGCTTTAAATAACTATAGATGGAGAAAACAAGGTATTCCATGACAAAACTAAATTCAAGCAATATGTATAGACTAATTCAGCCTTACAAAAAGTTCTGGAAGGAAAACTCCAACACAAGGAAGTTAACTACAACCAGAAAAACATAGGCATTAGATGATCCCACTTTACCAACAGCCAAAAGAAAAAAAGGAATGGAAATCTACACACAATACCAACAACAACAACAAATCCAAAGCAAACAAGAATGAACAATCAATGGTCATTAGTATCCCTCAATATTAATGGTTTTAACTCATCTATAAAAAGACACAGGCTAACAGAATGGATTCGAAGACAGAATCCATCCTTCTGTTACATACAAGAAACACACCTCAACATCAAAGACAGATAATACATCAGAAGTAATGGTTGGGAAAAGATTTTCCAATCAAATGGACCCAAGAAACAATTGGGTATAGCTATCCTAATATCTAACAAATTAGACTTCAAACTAAAATTAATCAAAAAAGATGAAGAAGGTCAGTTCATATTTGCCACAGGAAAAATCAATTAGGATATAGTCTCAGTTATGAATATCTATGTCCCAAATACAAAGGCATCCAAAGAAATATTACTAAAACTCAAATCACATATAAAATTCCACACACATATAGTGGGAGACTTCAACACTCCATTTTCACTGCAAGACAGAAACTTAACAAAGAAGCAAAGGAACTAATAGAAGTTATGACCCAATTGGGTTTAACAGACATCTACAGAACATTCCATCTAAACACAAAAGAATATACTTTCTTCTCAGTGCGATATGGAGCTTTCTCTAAACCGAACATACTCGGCAATAAGTACAAAAAATTGAAATAACCCCCTGTATCCTATCAGACAACCATGCTTTAAAGTTAGAATTCAGCAACAACACAAACTGCAGAAACCCTACAAATTTGTGGAAATTGAACAATGCACAATTGCACCATTCCTGGGTCAAGGAAGAAATAAAAAAAAAGAAATTAAAGGTTTCATAGAATTGAATGAGGATGAAGACACAACATACACAAACTTGAAAGCAGTGCTCCGAGGGTAATTCGTAGCACTAAGTTCCCACATGAACAAACTAAGAGAACAGTCACACTATAGAATTAAAATTACAACTGAAAGCTCTAGAACAAAAAGAGGCAAACTCATCCTGAAGGAGTAGATGCCATGAAATAATCAAATTGAGGGCTGAAATCAATAAAGTAGAAACTAGGAAAACAATACAAAGAAACAATGTGGTTGGGGATTTAGCTCAGTGGTAGAGTACCTGCCTAGCAAGCACAAGGCCCTAATTTTGGTCCTCATGTCACAAGAAAAAAAAAGATGAAATAACAAAAAAGACCAAAAACAAACAAACAAACAAATTAAAAGGTAACAAAGAATCAATGTATCAAAGAGTTTGTTCTTTGAGAAAATCAACAAGATAGACAAACCTTTATCCAAACTTACCAAAAGGCAGAGAGAGCGCATGCAAATGAACAAAATCAGAATTGAAAAGGGAGACATAACAATGGGCACTGAGAAAATCTAGAATCATCAGGTCATACTTTGAAAACTTGTACTCTGCAAAATTTGAAAATGTAAAGGAAATGGACAATTTTCTGGATATATACCACTTACCAAAATTAAATCAAGGACAGATGAACAATTTAAATAGACCTATAGCCCATAATGAAACAGAAGCAGTCATCAAAGGTCTCCTAACTATAAAAAAACCTGGTCCAGATGGTTTCAGTGCAGAATTCTAGCAGAAATTAAAAGAAGAGTTAATGCCAATACTACTCAATAGAAGCAGAATGGTAATTAACAAACTATTTTTACAAGGCTGCAGTTACCGTGGTACCCAAACCACAGAAAGACAAAACAAAGAAAGAGAACTATAGTCCAATATCCCTTATGAACATTGATGCAAAAATCCTCCATAAAACACTGGTAAATCAAATCCAAGAACACATTTAAAAAATCATCCACCGTGATCAAGCAGGCTTCATTCCAGAGATGCAAGGATGGTTCAACATACAAAACTTTGTCAATGTAATCCACCATATAAACAAACAGAAAAAGAAAAACCACATGATCATTTCACTAGATGCCATAAAGCCTTTGACAAAATCCAGCACCCCCTTATTATGAAGATTTTGGAACGATCAAGGATTACAGGAAATACCTAAAGGTGATAAAAGCAGTATACAGCAAGCCAACAGCAACTCTCTCCATATCTCTTCAATATTGTACTAGAAGTTCTAGCTGGAGCAATAAGACAACAAAAGAAGATCAAGGGGATACAAATTTGAAAGGAAGAAGTCAAACTTTCACTATTTGCAAATACATGACAGTTTATATAAGTGACCCGAAAAATTCTACCAGAGAACTCCTTTAGCTGACAAACAGCTCCAGTGGGATGGATACAAGATTAATTCAAGAAAATCAGTAGTCCTCCTATATATAAATGATAAATGGGCTGAGAAAGAAATCAGAGAAACATCACCTTTCACAATAGCCACAAACAACATAACCAAACAAGTTAAAGACCTATATGACAAGAACTTTCAATCTTTAAAGAAATAAATTAAAGGAGATATCAAAAAATGGAAAGCTTTCCCATGTTCTTGGATAGGTAGGATCAACATAGTAAAAATGGCAATCTACAGATTCATTGCAATCTCCATCAAAATCCCAGAACAAATCTTCACAGACCTTGAAAGAACAATAATCAACTTTATATGGAAAAACAAAAACCTAGGATAGTCAAAACAACCCTACACATCAAGCAACTTACAGAAACATCACCATCCCTGACTTCAAGCCATACTATAGAGCTATAGCAATCAAAACAGGTTGGTATTGGCACAAAAACAGACATGTAGAACAATGGAATAAAACTGAAGAACCGGATGTTAATTCACACAGATCCAAACACCTGATTTTTGACAAAGAAGCTAAAACTATACAATGGAAAAAAGAAAGCATTTTCAACAAATGGGGCTGGCATAACTGGATGCTGACATGTAGAAGATTGCAGATAGATCTATATCTATCCCCATACAGAAAGCTTAAGTTCAAATGGATCAAAGACCTCAACATAAATCCACCCACACTGAGCCTCTTAGAAGAGAAAATGGGTGGTACCCTAGAATAAATTGGTACAGGAGACCGCTTCCTGAACATAACACCAGTAGCACAGACATTGAGATCCACAATTAATAATTGGGACCTCCTGAAACTAAGAAGCTTCTGTAAGGCAAAGGACACAGTCAGCAATAAAAAGCAGGGTACAGAATGGGAAAAGATCTTCACTAACCCCATATCTTTTTTAAATTAATTTATTTTTAAATTTATATTAGAAACAAGGTTGCTTCACATGTCACTCCCAGGTCCCTCTCTCTTTCCCTCCCCTCCTACCATGCCCTCCCACCAACAACCCCCCCGAATATGCCCTCCTTTCCCCAGAGAGGTGAGGTCCTACATGGGGGTATCCACAGTCTGTCATTTCATCCAGGGCAGGGCTTAGACCCTTGCCCAAGAGTCCAGGTGAGAGTGCATCTCTCACTGTGGGATGGGCACCCAAAGTCCATTTGTATGCCAGGAATAAATACTGATCTACTACCCAAGGCCCCATAGAATGCCTAGGCGTCCTCACAGATACCCACAATCGGGGGTCTTGATCAGTCCCATGCTAGATTCCTAGTCATCAGTCTGTGATTCATGAGCTAACCCTTGTTCAGGTTAGCTGTTTCTGGGGGGTTAAACCAGCCCAGTCTTAACCCCTTTGCTCATCAGTCCTCCCTCTCTGTCACTGGGTTTCTTGAGTTCAGATCAGTGTTTATCTGTGGCTATCTGCCTCTGCTTCCATCAAACATTGGTTGAAGGTATTATTTCCCAGACTCTCTGGCCATGGGATTGTAGGCTGGTACTCCCCAGATCTATGTCTAAAAACCATATATGAGAGAGTACATGCCATGTTTCTCTTTTTGTGACTAGGTTACCTTACTTGGGATGTTTTTTTTTTCTAGTGCCATACATTTGCCTGCAGATTTCAAGATTTCATTGTTATTTTCTGCTGAATAGAACTTAATTGTGTAAATGTACCACATTTTCTCTATCCACTCTTCAGTTGTGGGGCATCTAGGTTGCTTCCAGGTTCTGGGTATTACAAATAATGCTGCTATGAACATAGTGTAACAGGTGTCCTTGTTGTATGAATCTTTTGGATATATGCCTAAGAGTAGAATTGCTGCATCTTGTGGTAGGCTGATTCCCATTTTTCTGAGGAATCTCCATACTGATTTCCAAAGTGGCTGTACAAGTTGGCACTCCCACCAGCAGTGGAGGAGTGTCCCCTTTCCCCACAACCTCTCCAGCATAAACTGTCATTGGAGTTTTTGATTTTAGCCATTCTGACAAGAGTAGCATGACATCTCAGAGTTGTTTTGATTGCATTTTCCTGATGGCTAGGGATGTTGAGCCCTTTCTCAAGTGTCTCTCAGCCATTTTAGACTCCTCTATTGAGAATTCTGTATTTAGTTCTGTAGCTCACTTTTTTCTTTTTTTATTACTTTAATTTTAAATAGCTTGCTTCACATGTCAATCCCAGTTCCCTTTCCCTCCCCTCCTCCCACATCCCCCCAGTCTCCCACCCTATCCCCACTTCCTTCCACATAGGGGATATTTATAGTCCATCATTTTACTCAGGGCAAGGTCCAGGCACTCCCCTAAGAGCCCAGGCTGAGAGAGCATCCCTCTTTGTGTTATGGACACACGAAGTCCATTTGTATGCCAGGGATAAAACTGATCTACTGCCCAGTAGGATCCTTTGGCATTTTGGAGACTTGCTTCTTGAGTTCTTTGTAAATTTTAGAGATCAGCCCTCTGTCATATTTGGGGTTAGTGAATATCTTTACCCATTCTGTATGCTGCCTTTTTTGTCCTGTTGACTGTGTCCTTTGCCTTACAGAAGCTTCTCAGTTTCAGGAGGTCCCATGTATTAATTGTTGACCTCAGTGTCACTGCTACTGGTGTTATGTTCAGGAAGTGGTCTCCTTTACCAATTTGTTCAAAGGTACCACCCACTTTCTCTTCTAAGAGGCTCAGTGTGGCTGAATTTATGTTGAATTATCCTCATAGCACTGCTTTCAAAGTGTCCCATAGGTTTGGGTATGTTGTGTCTTCATTCTCAGTGAATTCTAGGAAGTCTTTAATTTCTTCTTTTATTACTTCTTTGACCCAGGGATGGTGCAGTTGAGCATTATTCAATTTCCATGAGTTTGTAGGTTTTCTGCAATTTGTGTTGTTGTTGAATTCGAATTTTAAAGCATGGTGGTCTGATAAGATGCATGGAGTTATTCCAATTTTTTGTAGCTGCTGAGGTTTGATATATTGCCAAGTATGTGGTCGATTTTTGAGAAGGTTCCATGTGGTGCTGAGAAGAAGGTATATTCTTTTTTATGTGGATGAAATGTTCTATAGATGTCTGTTAATCCCAGTTGGGTCATTACTTCTATTAGACCCTTTGCTTCTTTGTTGAGTTTCTGTCTGGTATTCCTGTCTAGTGGTGAGAGTGGTGTGTTGAAATCACCCACTAAATTGTGTGGGGCTTTAGATGTGATTTAAGTTCTAATAATGTTTCTTTTACGAATGTGGATGCCTTTGTATTTGGGGCATAGATGTTCAGGATAGACACTTCATCTTGGTGGGTTTCACCTGTGATGAATATGTAATGACCTCCTTCATCTCTTTTGATTGATTTTATTTTAAAGTCTAGTTTGTTAGATATTAGGATTGCTACCCCTGCTTGTTTCTTGGATCCATTTGATTGAAAAAAATTTTCCCAACCTTTAACTCTCAGGTAATGTCTGTCTTTGAGGCTGAGGTGTGTTTCTTGTAGAAGCAAGGTTTCTTGATCCATGGATGCTAGAGTTCTGGCTAGTTCCAGAATTGGACAGGGTAGTTATACATCTGGAACCTCTGGGATCTTAACCCCAGTGATCTCAATTTGTCTTCTCTCTATTTCAAAAGATCTCTCTGGGAGAAACAGGCAGACAGACAGAATAAAATTGTTTTCTTTCTTTCTGAAAGGAATCTTGCTTGGTAATCTAGCCCTATATTGGCTGTCTGTCCTGGAAGGACTAAGTACTCTCCTGGGCACAGTGTTTGTTCACACACATCTGTATGTGCTCAGGCTTAGCTGCACATGCTCACTCAGTGCCTTCCATGGAGTTCACAAAATAAGTTTATATCAGCATCCTGGACACACCTATCAGATAGATACATTCCCTAAAATTTAATGAACAAAACTTAACCTATCATAACCCTTGTTATGAAACTGTTATAAAAATGTAAGTGGAAATAGTAAAAACAAATAAACAAAAACCGAGCCCACTGAGAAGATTTAAGTGGAATCTGCTGATTACTAAATGGAAAGATTCCATTTTCATGAAGTAAAAGGCCATGCTTTTCATTATGTAGTATTTAATATACCCTGAATTCTATTTTTTCTTTCCCTTTCTTAGATTCTATGAGCCAGGATTTCATTATGTAGCCCAGACTGGCCTGGAAAAGTTACTCATCTTGTGTAGCTCAAAATGACTCACATGTGTCCCAATCCTCTTGTCTCAGCTTCATTGGATCTGGGATGTCAATTAGCCATACCTACCTTCAAAGAGTTTATTGTAGTTTTCAGGTCAAATTTCCAAAAAAGACGTGAACCTGAGATTAAGTGCACATTTTATGACATTTAGTTCACCTCCAACTACTATTCTTGATTTTCATAGTACTCAATGTCTTTTTATCAGTATAATTTTAGTACTGGCATGTGACTGGATAGAATCTCTATGTGAGAATATGTCATTCAAAGTAGTTATTGGATACCAACTGTTTTCAAGACCTTTCCTCCCTCTAGGAATTTTATGCTGTCACATGCTTAAATAAAAGGGTTCTGTTGTACCTTCCATACGTTAGAGCAGAGATAAAATTTTGAAATCTTTGTGTAATGTATTTTAATGATGCGTACTAACTTATGAGATATGGAGGGTCATGTAATGGGATTGACCCTTGAGGTACAGTGAAAGGAGGTGAGCATTCCCCCCCCCAGAATTTATTGTTATTGAGATCACTTAACTTCTTATGGAAACTTAACAAAAACTATTTGAATGTTTACTTCTGACTGGATATTATAGTTTTTTATATTGAACTGTTATGAAGATTGTGGAGATAAATTTCACTGGATTTAGGGCTAAGCATTCTTAGTACTCTTTCCCTTATCTGCTTTGTTCTGACTCCATAGATAACAGGGTTCAGGGCAGGGGGAAACCACATACAGGTTGGCTAGAAGTATGTGTATGTAATGAGGGATATGTGGCTAAATCAATGTGTCATGAAGGAGAAGAGGGCTGGTAGGTTAATGGCCAAATGACACACACATGGGAGCCACATGTGCTAAGGGCCTTGAGCCGAGCATCCCAGGATGGAAGGTGAAAGACTGTTTGGAGAATACGGATGTAGGAAAATCCAATCACAGATAGGTTGATGTATCCCTCTGAGAAAGCAACTAATCCATAAATGACATTGACCCTGATACTGGTACATGCTAGCTTTGCCAAACCCATGTGTTCACAGTAGGTATGGGGGACAATCTGGACACCACAGAATGGCAACCTCAAGATGAGAAATATAAATGGAGTCACAAACACCAAAGTCCTAACTATGATGACTACACAATAGCAGCTAGTACCTTGTTGGTGAGGATCATGTTATACTTCAGTGGGTTGCATATAGCAACATATCAATATATGATCATAACTGTCAGCACCACATATTCCAGGCCAGTGCATATGTGTATGGTATACATCTGTGTGATGCAGGCCTCACCAGAAAATGCCCAGCATCTTGGGAATGGTGGCTATGGATAAGCCCAAATCAGTGCAAGTCAACATGGCAAGGAAGTAGACCATGGTAGAGGCTGCATTCAGTTTGGATCACAAATAAGATGATGGTGTTCTCCGGGACAGCTATTAGATACACTGCAAAGAAGGGCAAGCTGATTACAGGTGTACATCTTCCTGTCTGGGATGCCTATAAGGAGGAAGAAGGAAGGGTAGAATGAAGTATATTAGTGTGAACTAATTGCAGATGCATTTCTTGTAGTTTTCTGGCTTCCACTGAGAGACCCTAACTTCTTTCATAGTATGTTGTGTAATTCTTGCAGAAGTGGAAAACCTATTCTTCAGTTCCATAACATAGCGCATGAGACCTGAAGGGGTAATAGCAGATACATTAACTTTGAAAAATTTGCTTAGTATTTATAGAAAAAACACGCAGAAGACTTTCACACTTAGAACAAGCACACACTTCATTCATTATTCCTCCAGTCTTTAAGGAAGAGCTTATATATTTTAATTTAGCAACTATTTGTTGATAATCACACTAGCTAATTAGAACATAAAGTATATAACCCACATAGAGTTTCTTTCTTTTCCATCTCTCTCTCCGTCCCTCCCTTTCTCTCTCTTTCCCTAATGTCGGTGTGTATATGTGTTTGTGAAGTGTGCAGTATATCATTAGTCTTGATTTAGGAGATGATGATTCAACAGGTTGTGGAGTGTAATGATACATTTTTTATGTAATGCAGTTTGTTCTCTATTAATATGCAGTACATTTTCAGGTTCTAAGATGTGTAGATATTGAACAAATTTTCCTTCATTTAAAATATCGTCTTGTTTAACTACCATGGCATTTTGAATCTGATTTTTAAATGCTCTATATATTTATATTTTTATCTGTATCTCAATGTATGTTTCTCCGTATTTTTATATTTTGCTGTTTTACATTATATTGTTAATGAAATTTACTAACCAACATTGTTAATTTGGACTGTTACAGAATTGTCCTACTTGGATTTTAAAATACATTTTAATTTAAATTAAAACAATCTTATTTTACATACCAATCTCAGTTCCTTCTTCTTGCCATCCTCCCATGCCACCCACCAACCCCCTATCCTATCCCCCACTGACTCCCAGGGAGAGTGATTTCTCCAATGGGTGAATCATCAAAGTCTGTCACATTATTTGGTGCAGGACCTAGGCCTTCCCTCTTGTATCTAGGCTGAGAGAGTATCCTTCCATAGGGAATGGGCTCCCAAAGCCCATTTGTGCACTAAGAATAAATACTGGTTCCACTGCCACAGGCCCTGTAGAGTTCCCAGGCCTCAAAACTGACACCATGTTCAGGGGGCCTGGTTCTGTCCTATGATGGTTCCCAAGCTGTCAATCAGGAGTCTGTGAGCTCCCACTTGCTCAGGTCAACTGTTTCTTTGGGTTTCCCCAGGATGGCCTTGACCCCTTTGCTCATCATTCCTCCCTCTCTACAACTGGATTCCAGGAGTTTGACTCAGTGCTTTGTTGTGAATCTCTGTTTCTGCTTCCATCAGCTACTGGATAAAGGCTCTAGGATGGCATATAAGGTAGTCATCAATCTCATAGTGGAAAGGCATTTAATGTATACTCTCTGCTATTGCTTAGATTCTTAGTTGGGGCCCTCCTTGTGGATCCCTGGACATTTCCTTAGTGCCAGATTTGTCTTTAAACCTATAATGGCTCCCTCTGTTAAGGTATCTCTTGTCTTGCTCTCCTTCTATATTCTTCCTCCAATTCAATCTTCCTGATCCCTCATGTTGTCCTCCTTCATTCCTTTCTCCCCTCCTCTTTTTTCTACCTCCATCCCCACTCCCCCTGTGCTCCTAATTCGCTCAGGAGATCTTGTCCCTTTCCCCTTCTCCAGGGGACCATGAATATGTCTATTTGGGTCTTCCTTGTTTCCTAGCTTCTGTGTGGTTGTGGATTATAGGCTGGTTATCCTTTGCTCTATGTCTAATATCCACTTATGAGTGAGTACATACCATGTTTTTCTTTCTGTGCCTCAGTTACCTCACTCAGAATGGTTTCTTATAGTTCCATCCGTTTACCTGCGAATTTCAAGATGCCACTTTTTTTTCAGCTGAGTAGTATACCATTTTGTGAATGTACCACATTTGTTGTATCCATTCTTCAATTGAGGGTCATCTAGGTTGCTTCCAGATTCTGGCTATTACAAATAATGTTGCTATGAAAATAATTGAATAGACGTCCTTGTTGTATGAATGCACATCCTTTGGATATATGCCTAAAGTGGAAATGCTGGATCTTAAGGTAGACTGATTCCCATTTTCCTGAGGAATCTCCATACTGATTTCCAAAGTGGCTGTACAAGTTTGCAATCCCTCCAGCAGTGCAGGAGTGTTCTCCTTTCTCCACATCCTCTCTAGCATTAACTGTTGTTGGTGTTTTTGATTTTACCCATTCTGACAGGAGTAAGATGGTATCTCAGAGTTGTTTTGATTTGCATTTCCTGATGGCTAAGGATGTTTCACAATTTCTTTAGTTTATTTCAGTCATTTCAGATTCCTCTATTGAAAATTCTCTATTTAGTTCTGTACCCCACTTTTTAACTGGATTGTTTGGTGATTTGGTGACTAGCTTCATGAGTCCTTTGTATATTTTGAAAATCAGTCCTCTAGAAGATATGGGGGCTTCCAGTGCCTGGGGACTGCCACTGAGTCCTCCCTCACGGCAGGAGCCTGTGCACCCCAGATTCCTGGTCTTCTTTTCCACCAACAGGACCAGGTAAACCTGGCTGTATATCCGGGCCTGCCTTCCAGTGCCTGGGGACTGCCACTGAGCCTCCCCTCCAGGAGGGAGCCTATGCAACCCAGATTCCAGGTCTTCTTTTCCAACCATGGGACCAGGCCTAGGACCAGGAAGAGGAGAACTACTAGAATATTGGATTTGCTTGCACCCACTGAAAGGGAACTCTGGTCCCCTAACCACCAGGCCAGAAAGAGGCTCTTTCTGTACCCACTAGAAGAAGGGATGAGAAGGACACAATACAAAAGAACACTCAGTAACAGAAAAACAAATATGATACTGCCAGATTCTAGAGACTCCACACCAGCTAGACTCCAACATTCCAATGTGAATGAAGCAGAAGAGAATGACCTTAAAGACAACTTCATGAAAATAATAGAGGCCCTCAAAGAGGATATGGGAAAATCCATCAAAGAAATGGAAGAAAAAGCAAACCAAAAATTGCAAGAAATGGAAGAAAAAACAAACGAAAAATGCAACAAATGGACAAAAAGACAAAGTAAAAATTGCAAGAAACAATTCAAACAGTGCAAGAGTTGAAAACTGAAATAGAGACAATTAAAAAAAAGACACAGTCATCCTGTGACTGATGGAAGCAGAGGCAAACACACAATCACTGAACTGAACCCAAGGAACCCAGTGACAGAGAGAGAGGAGTGATGAGCAAATTGGCAAAGATTGGGCTGGAAAAACCAGCAGAGACAGCTGATCTGAACAGGGGAGAGCTCTTGGATCCCAGACTTACAGTGGGGAGGCTAGCATGGGACGGATCTGGACCCCCTAAATGTGAGTGTCAGCAAGAAGGCCTGGGCAACCCATGGGGCCCTGAGCTGTGGATCAGTGTCTATCCCTGGAATACAAACAGTCATCGTGTGCCTATAGCACAAAGAGGGATGCTCTCTCAGCCTGGACTCTTAGGGGAGTGCCTGGACCCTACCCAGAGTGAAATGACAGACTCTAGATATCCCCTATGTGGAAGGGGCAGAAAATATATTCAACAAAATCACAGAAGAAAACTTTCCCAACCTAAAGAAAGACATGCAAATAAAAGTACAAGAAACTTACAGAACACCAAATAAAGTGGACCACAAAAACGTCCCATCGCCACATAATAATCAAGACCCCAAACGTACAGAATAAAGAAAGAATATTAAGAGCACCTAAGGAGCTGTTCCGCCAGCAGCATCAGGTAAAAAGGCCAGCTTCCCAGCCTGTGCTCCAGTGCCTGCAGATCGCCTGGGAACTGCACAGAGCTCCCAATCCCGGCGGGAGCCAAGCACCCCAGACTCCAGATCTTTGCTCCCACCAACGAGACCAGGAAAGGAGAGGAGGCTGGGAGTCCAGGGAAGCAGCTGTTCCTTGGGCAGCATCAGGTAAACAGGCCGGCTTCCCGCCCTGTGCTCCAGTGCCTGCAGATCGCCTGGGACCTGCACAGAGCTCCCAATCCCGGCGGGAGCCAAGCACCCCAGACTCCAGATCATCGCTCCCACCAACGAGACCAGGAAAGGAGAGGAGGCTGGGAGTCCAGGGAAGCAGCTGTTCCTCGGGCAGCATCAGGTAAACAGGCCGGCTTCCCGCCCTGTGTTCCAGTGCCTCCAGATCGCCTGGGAACTGAACAGAGCTCCCAATCCCGGCGGGAGCCAAGCACCCCAGACTCCAGGTCTTCTCTCCCACCAATGAGACCAGGAAACCAGAGGACCCAGGGAGACCAGGGGAGTAGCTGTTCTTGATCAAGTACAACAGGACCCAGCATAGGGTCCAGGGGACCAGGTAAGAGGATAAGCGCCCCAGATTCCTGTTCTTCTTCTCCACCCACGGGACCAGCATTTGGACAAGGAATAGAAGAACCACCAGATTATTGTACTTGCTAGCACCCACCAAAAGGGAACTCTGGTCCCCAGACCAGTAAGGGGCTCTTTCTGCACCCACTAGAAGAAGAGATGGGAAAGAGACAATACAAAAACACAGTCAGCAACAGAAAAACAAATATGACACCTCCAGATTCTAGAGACTCCACACCAGCAAGACCCCAACATTCCAATGCAAAGGAAGCAGAAGAGAACGACCTTAAAAGCACTTTCATGAAAATGATAGAGGCCCTAAAAGAGGATATAGGAAAATCCCTCAAAGAAATGGAAGAAAAAACAAACCAAAAACTGCAAGAAATGGAAAAAAAGCAAACCAAAAAATGCAAGAATTGGAAGAAAAAAAACCAAAAAATGGCAAGAAATGGAAGAAAAAACAAACCAAAAAATGCAAGAAATGGAAGAAAAAACAAACCAGAAAAGGCAGGAAATGGAAGAAGAAATGAAGCAAAAAATGCAAGAAATGGAAGAAAAAACAAAGCAAAAAATGCAAGAAATGGAAGAAAAAACAAAGCAAAAAATGCAAGAATTGGAAGAAGAATCATAACAAAAAAGGCAGGAAATGGAAGAAGAAATGAAGCAAAAAAATGCAAGAAATGGTAGAAAAAACAAAGCAAAAAATGAAAAAAATGGAAGAAGAAACAAACCAAAAAAGGCAGGAAACGGAAGAAGAAACAAAGCACAAAATGTGAGAAATGGAACAAAAAGCAAACCAAAAAATGCAAGTAATGGAAGAAAGAACAAACCAAAAAATTCATAAAAGGCAACAAACGGACGAACAGATAAACATAAAATTGCAAGAAGCAATGCAAACACTGCAAGGGTTGAAAACTGAAATAGAGTCATTAAAAAAAACACAATCTGAAGAAAGGCAGAAAATAGAAAAGCTGGACAAACACTCAGGCACTACCAATACAAGCATTACCAACAGAATAGAAGAGATGGAAGAGAGAATCTCAAGTGTTGAAGATACGCTAGGAGAAATGGATTTATCAACCAAAGAAAACCTTAAATCCAACAAATCCTAAACACAAAACATCCAGGAAATATGGGACACCATGAAAAGACCAAACCTAAGAATAATAGGTATAGAAGAAGGAGAAGAAATCCACCTCAAAGGGGCAGAAGGCATATTCAACAAAATCATAGAAGAAAACTTTCCCAACCTTAAGAAAGACATGCCAATGGAGGTACAAGAAGCCTACAGAACACCAAATAGAGTGGACCACAAAAAAAATCCCTTCACAACATAATAATCAAGACCCCAAACATACAGAATAAAGAAAGAATATTAAGAGCAGCTAAGGAAAAAGGTCAAGTAACATATAAAGGCAGACCTATCAGAATTACACATGATTTCTCCATGGAAACGCTGAAAGCCAGAAGGTCCTGGAAAGATATTCTACCTACACTAAGAGACCATGGATGCCAGCCCAGACTACTATACCCAGCAAAGCTCTCAATCACTATAGACGGGAAAAAACAAGATATTCCATGACAAAACTAGATTCAAGCAATATGTGTCCACTAACCCAGCCCTACAGAAAATTTTAGAAGGAAAACTCCAACCCAAGGAAGCTAACTACAACCAGAAAAACATAAGCATTAGAGAATCCCTCTCTACCAACAGCCAAAAGAACAAAGGGGTGAAATTCCACACATAATTCCACCACCACCAACCATCGCAAATCGAAGAAGGATGAGCAATCAATGGTCATTAATATCCCTCAATATTAATGGCCTTAACTCACCCATAAAAAGACACAGACTAGCAGAATGGATTCGAAGACAGAACCCTTCCTTCTGCTGCATACAAGAAACACACCTCACCCTCAAAGACAGACATTACCTGAGAGTTAAAGGTTGGGAAAAATTTTTCAATCAAATGGATCCAAGAAACAAGCAGGGATAGCAATCCTAATATCTAACAAACTACACTTTAAAATAAAATCAATCAAAAGACATGAAGGAGGACATTACATACTCATCACAGGTGAAACCCACCAAGATGAAGTGTCTATCCTGAACATCTATGCCCCAAATACAAAGGCATCCACATTCATTAAAGAAACATTATTAGAACTTAAATCTCATCTAAAGCCCCACACAGTTATATTGGGAGATTTCAACACACCACTCTCACCACTAGACAGGAATACCAAACAGAAACTCAACAAAGAAGCAAAAGGGCTAATAGAAGTAATGACCCAAATGGGATTAACAGACATCTATAGAACATTTCATCCACATAAAAAAGAATATATCTTCTTCTCAGCACCACATGGAACCTTCTCAAAAATCGACCACATACTTGGCAACATATCAAACCTCAGCAGCTACAAAAAAATTGGAATAACTCCATGCATCTTATCAGACCACCATGCCTTAAAATTAGAATTCAACAACAACACAAATTGCAGAAAACCTACAAACTCATGGAAATTGAATAATGCTCAACTGCACCATCCCTGGGTCAAAGGGGAAATAAAAAAAGAAATTAAAAACTTCCTCGAATTCAATGAGAATGAAGACACAACATAACCAAACCTATGGGACACTTTGAAAGCAGTGCTACGGGGGGAAGTTCATAGAACTAAGTGCTCACAGGAAGAAACAGGAGAACAGTTATACCAGAGAATTAACATCACAGCTAAAAGCTCTAGAACACAAAGAAGCTACCCCAGGAGGAGTAGACGCCAGGAAATAATCATATTGAGGGCTGAAATCAATAAAGTAGAAACCAGGAAAACAATACAAAGAATCAATGCAACGAAGAGTTGGTTCTTTGAGAAAATCAACAAGATAGACAAACCTTTGTCCAAACTTACCAAACAGCGGAGAGTGAACACGCAAATTAACAATCAGAAATGAAAAGGGGGACATAACAACAGACTCTGAGGAAATCCAGAGAATCATTAGGTCATACTTTGAAAACCTGTACTCCACAAAATTCGAAAATTTAAAGGAAATGGATGACTTCCTGGACAGCTATCATTTGCCAAAACTAAATCAAGAACAGATAAGCAACTTAAATAGACCTATAACCCCTATGGAAATAGAAGCTGTCATCAAAAGTCTCCCAACCAAAAATAGTCCAGGTCCAGATGGCCTCAGTGCAGAATTCTATCAGAAATTCAAAGAACAGCTTATACCAATTCTTCTCAAAGTGTTCCACAAAATAGAAGCAGAAGGGTCTTTGCCAAACTCATTCTATGAGGCTTCATTAACCTTGATCTCCAAGCCACACAAAGATACAACTAAGAAAGAGAACTTCAGACCAATATCCCTCATGAACATTGATGCAAAAATACTCAATAAAATACTGGCAAATCGGATCCAAGAACACATCAAAGCAATCATTCACCACGATCAAGTAGGTTTCATCCCAGGGATGCAGGGATGGTTCAACATACGAAAATCCATCAACGTAATCCACCATATAAACAAGCTGAAAAACAAAAATCACATAATCATCTCACTAGATGCTGAAAAAGCCTTAGACAAAATCCAACACCCCTTCATGATAAAGGTCTTGGAGACATCTGGGATAACAGGGACATACTTAAACATAATGAAAGCTATATACAGTAAACCAACAGCCAACATCAAACTAAATGGACAGAAACTTCAATGCAATTCCTCTAAAATCAGGAACAAAACAAGGCTGTCCACTCTTTCCATACCTTTTCAACATGGTACTTGAAGTTCTAGCTATTGCCATACGACAACAAAGGGGGATCAAGGGGATACAAATTGGGAAGGAAGAGGTCAAACTTTCACTGTTTGCAGATGATATGATAGTTTACATCAATGACCCAAAGAACTCTACCAGGGAACTCTTACAGCAGATTAACACCTTCAGCAAAGTGGCAGGCTACAAGATCAACTCAAGAAAATCAGTAGCCCTACTATATACAGATGATAAAAGGGCTGAAAGAGATATCAGAGAAACATCACCCTTTAAAATTGTCACAAACAACATAAAATACCTTGGGGTAATGCTAACCAAACAAGTGAAAGACCTGTATCGTAAGAACTTTGAATCTTTAAAGAAAGAAATTAAAGAAGCCCTCAGAAAATGGAAAGATCTCCCATGCTCTTGGATAGGTAGGATCAATGTAGTAAAAATGGCAATCCTGCCAAAAGCAATCTACAGATTCAATGCAATCCCCATTAAAATCCCAGCACAATTCTTCACAGACCTTGAAAGAACAATAATCAATTTTGTATGGAAAAACAAAAGACCCAGGATAGCCAAAACAACCCTGTTCAACAAGGCAACGTCCGGAGGCATCACCATCCCTGAACTCAAGCTCTATTATAGAGCTATAGTCCTGAAAACAGCTTGGTATTGGCACAAAAATAGACAGGTAGGCCAATGGAATCGAATTGAAAATCCGGGTATTAACCCACACACGTACGAACATCTGATCTTTGACAAAGAAGCTAAAAATATACAATGGAATAAATAAAGCATCTTCAACAAATGGTGCTGGCATAATTGGAGACTGGCATGTAGAAGAATGCAGATCGATCCATGTTTATCGCCATGCACAAAACTTAAGTCCAAATGGATCACAGACCTCAACATAAATCCAGCCACACTGAACCTCTTACAAGAGAAAGTGGGTGGTACCCTTGAACGAATTGGTACAGGAGACAGCTTCCTGAACATAACACCAGTAGCACAGACAGTGAGATCAACAATTAATAAATGGGACCTACTGAAACTGAGAAGCTTCTGTAAGGCAAAGGACACAGTCAGCAAGACAAAAGGGCAGCCCACAGAATGGGAAAAAATATTCACTAATCCCACATCTGACAGAGGGTTGATCTCCAAAATTTACAAAGAACTCAAGAAGCAAGTCTCCAAAACACCAAAGGACCCAATTAAAAAGTAAGCTGCAGAACTAAATAGAGAGTTTTCAATAGAGGAGTCTAAAATGGCTGAGAGGCACTTGAGAAAGTGCTCAACATCCTTAGCCATCCGGGAAATGCAAATCAAAACAACTCTGAGATACCATCTCACTCCTGTCAGAATGGCTAAAATCAAAAACACCAATGACAATTTATGCTGGAGAGGATGTGGTGAAAGGGGGACACTCCTCCATTGCCGGTGGGAGTGCCAACTGGTTCAGCCACTTTGGAAAGCAGTATGGAGATTCCTCAGAAAAATGGGAATAAACCTACCACAAGACCCAGCAACTCCACTCTTAGGCATATATCCAAAAGATGCCCATTCATACAACAAAAATGTCTGTTCCACTATGTTCATAGCAGCTTTATTTGTAATAGCCAGAACTTGGAAGCAACCTAGATGTCCCTCACCTGAAGAGTGGATAGAGAAAATGTGGTACATCTACACAATGGAGTACTACTCAGCACAAAAAAAAATAATGGAATCATGAGATTCGCAGGCAAATGGATGACACTAGAAGAAACCATCCTGAGTGAGGTAACCCAGTCACAAAAAGAGAAACATGGCATGTACTCTCTCATATATGGATTTTAGACATAGATCTGGGGAGTGCCAGCCTACAATCCTATGGCCAGAGAGTCTGGGAAACAGAAACTTTATTTAGTGGCTGATCGAAGAAGAGGCAGACTCTCTTGGTTAAGTACTGAGCTGAACTCAAGAAAGCCAGTAACAGAGAGGGAGGACTGATGATCAAAGGGATTAAGACTGGGCTGGTTTAACCCCCAGAAACAGCTGACCAGACAAAGGTTAACTCTTGAATCCCAGGCATCAGCCTGGGAATCCAGCATGGGACTGATCAAGACCCCCTGAATCTGGGTGTCAGTGAGGAGGCCTAGGGAATCTATTGAGCCTTGGGCAGCAGATCAGTACCCATCCCAAGTATACACACGGACTCTGGACTCCCATAGATCAATGTGAGGTGCACTCTCACCCTGAACTCTTGGGGAAGGGTCTAGGCCCTGCCCTATATGAAATGACAGACTATGCACACCCCCATGGAGGGCCTCACCCTCCCTGGGGAAATGAGGGGATAACGGGGGGGGGGGGGGAGTTGGGGGAGGGCTTGGGAGGAAGGGAAGGAATGGGAGAGGGACCTGGAACTGACTTGTGAAGCAACCTTGTTTCTTATCTCAATTTAAACTGGAAAATAAAATTAAAAAACAAAACAAAAAAAGAAAACCTAAACAGCAAAAAAAAAAGAGAACCTAAGGAAAAAGGTCAAGTAACATATAAAGGCAAACCTATCAGAATTACACCTGACTTCACCAAGGAAACTCTGAAAGCCGGAAGGTCCAACATTAAGAAACCACGGATGTAAGCCCAGACTACTATACTCAGCAAAGCTTTTAATCACTATAGATGGAGAAAACAAGATATTCCATGACAAAACTAAATTCAAAAAAAATACATATCCACTAACCCAGCCCTACAGAAAGTTCTGGAAGGAAAACTCCAACCCAAGGAAGTTAGTTACAACCAGAAAACCCAGGCATTAAATAATCCCACCTTACCAACAGCCATAAGAAAAAAGGGTGGAATTCCATATATAATTCCACCAACAAAACCATTCCAAATCAAAGAAGCAAGAGCAATCAATGGTCATTAGTATCCCTCAATATTAATGGTCTTAACTCACCCATAAAAAGACACAGGCTGGCAGAATGGATTCGAAGACAGAATCCGTCTTTCTGCTGCATACAAGAAACACACCTCCGCCTCAAAAACAGACATTACCTGAGAGTTAAAGGTTGTAAAAGATTTTCCAATCAAATGGACCCAAGAAACAAGTGGGTGTAGCAATCCGAATATCTAATAAATTAGACCTTAAAATAAAATCAATCAAAAGAGATAAAGGGGGTCATTTCATATTCATCACAGGAGAACTCCAACAAGATGAAGTTTCAATTCTTAACACCTATGCCCCAAATACAAAGGCATCCACGTTCATAAAAGAAACATTACTAAGACTCAAATAACATAAAGCACCACACACTTACAGTGGGAGACTTCAACACCCCACTCTCACCACTAGACAGGAATACCAGACAGAAACTTAACAAAGAAGCAAAGGAACTAATAAAAGTTATGACCCAATTGGGTTTAACAGATATCTATAGAACATTCCATCCAAATGAAAAAGAATACACCTTCTTCTCAGCGACACATGGAACCTTATCAAAGAACAGCAACATATCAAACCTCAACAGGTGCAAAAAAATTGGAATAACTCCATTCATCTTATCAGACCACCATGCGTTAAAATTAGAATTCAACAACAACACAAATTGCAGAAACCCTACAAACTCGTGGAAATTGAACAATGGAAAGCTTCAAACAACATTAACCTGCACATAGTCTCAGGCTCAGGCTCAGTGTCCAGCTAACTAACTGTTATTGTTCAGTCTTGATTTACAGTGTCATTTTTTGTCTGGAAACCCTTAACACCTTTAGCATGCATAGGTCATTGTGATGTTCCTAGCCTGAGAAAAGCTATGTGACTTAGCTTATTTTCTGAGTTTGGGTAACATCCTGTAAAACAACCTGTAATTGTCCAGAGTTTGGCTATGAGAAATAAGAGAAACACAGAGAAGGCAGACAGGGAAGAAAGCAGGGAGACAAGCAAGAGGCAGGGAACAGTGAGGCAGAGGGTGGAAAGACAGAGGCAGAGTGAGAGAGGAGAGGGCAACAATCTAGGAAAGCAGAGAGTTAAGGGTAGAGAGGTCAGGGCAGCAACAGCTCTGCAGAGAGCAAAGAGGCATCTTTCAGAGAGAAGTTCTGAAGAAGCAGTAAAAAGAAAGGCACTTTCAGATCGTGTGAGCCTGTTTTATCCTGAAGGCCTTTTTAGGTGAATAGAATTTTTTCCTAAACCAACTATGCTGAGGCCTTCTTTTTATAACCCTGGAACAGATTTTGGAAGCTGGCCTTGCGTGGTCTGCATTACTACTGTACACCAACCCCAGAACTACTTGTTTTCTAACATATTCCATTTTTAAAACTGTTAGTTATATACTAATTGAAACCTGCTGGTGTGCATATAAGGGTGTCTGTATCTGTAGCCCAGGCTGGCCTTGAACTGGGGATCCTTCCTACCTCAGCCTCCTGAGAGCTGGGATTGCAGGTGTGTGCCACTGCACATGGCACTGAATGACTTTCTAAGATCAATGAACCAACTGCATTGTCATAGGAACACCCACAACTCATCAGGGACTACTGCTTCCTACACTGACTTAGGTGCAACTGGCTGATTTGAAAGATCCTGAAATACCCCAACTTGCCAAGCCACAGAGCTCTTTGAGGTCACTCACAGTCTGGGAAAGGGCGTGGGGGTACACATTAGAATTTTTGATGTCTATGACAGTGCTGTTTCACGTTATTTACATTTCTTTCTCCTGCTTTTCCCCAATATGAGATTTAGCCCTCTCCAAATAATTTCTGCTCATTCTATGATGATATTTTTATGATATAACAAACAAAGCTTCCTGAGCATCATAGTTGAAAGCTAGCCACACTCGCTAACCACAGTGGTGGCACCCACCTTTAGGCAATGAGAGGAGGAATGCAGTTGGGAGCAGTCTGAGTTTCAGTGAGACTCTCTAGTGTTCAGCTGCTTCGCTTCTCTGATCTTCAGCTTGAGCCCCAATCTCTGTCTCTGCGCTTTTATTATTTGTGCCACGTAATTCTTGGGAGGCACCATGGTGCCCCTACCTCACTCTATATGCACATTCTTACCATGGCTTACTCTTTTGTTGTCACCATCATCCCACAGGGTAAATAGTTTTCCTACCTTACAAGTAAAGATAAAAAAACTTTACAAGTAAACTCTTGTTTTCCATTTTGTGACCTTAGAGCCTAAAAGAATTCTAAAGGAAAAACCTAAGTTAGAACAAACTCACAGCAAAATGTATGGAGAGTGAAAATATGTCTCTGGATCATTCAAGGTGGAAATACGTGTGAACAGGGATTAAAGGGTTAACAAGTGAACTCACCCATTATCACACCACTGCAATCAACTGTTCTTTAGTGTAGAAAGTAGGACTCCTAAAACCATGATGATCTACGTAACAGAGCAGGAACTAACTATTTTATAAGGTAAATTCTCAACAAATAAAAATTATTTTTGAGACAAAAGAATAGACTATTTTCAATGTAGAGTAGATAAAAATACCTAATTAAAGCAAAATAAATACAATTGAAAAGCTAGAATGACTCCAAAACAATAGAGAGGAACCCTGTCTCGAAAAAAAAAAAAAAGGCTAGAATGCTATGGAAACTGGAGACATTTATCTGAGTCCTTTTTATGCCACACTTTGGTAGCATTATAGTATTAAATTGAATGATATTTAATAAGAGCATTAAAAAGAAGGTGAGAAGAAAATATATAAAAAACACTCAGTTTCACCTGCATGTGTACATAATATCCTAAGTATTTTTGTCATTTTTAGTTTCTGTAAAGATTTACCAACTCTTTTGAAAATAAAATCAAATGTATAGATAAATGCTCTTCCTTTAGTCCTCTGCATAGGTAAAGTGGCAGTAGTATCCAAGTGATGAGGCAGCAGACACAAACTGATAAATTCAGTTGACCTGGGTAACCGGCTGCAATTTTATCTGACTAAAGCAACTTGCTCTACCTTCATACATCTGTAGTTAGAACCTGATTATTTAATTCCTAACTTTGCAGCTCACCTAAACAAAGCTATATGACTGTATGACAGAGTATGACAGCATACAAGAATGACACCATCTCTACTGGAGTTTCAGAGTTCCTCCTAAATTGTTTCATCAGGTCTCCCAGCTGGCAACTCTGGCTCTCCCTGCCACTCAGCCTTCTCTTCCTCCTAGCCATGGGGGCTAATGCTATTCTTCTGGTTACCATCCGGATGGAGGCCAGTCTGCATGAGCCTGTGTACTACTTGCTCAGCCTACTGTCCATGCTGGACATCTTACTCTGCCTCACGGTCATCCCCAAGGTACTAGCTATCTTCTGGTTTGACCTCAGGCCCATTAGCTTTCCTGCCTGTTTCCTCCAGATGTATATCATGAACAGCTTTCTTGCTATGGAATCCTGCACATTTATGATCATGGCCTTTGATCGCTATATAGCCACCTGTCACCTACTGAGATATCCATCTATCATCACTGACCAATTTGTGGTCAAGGCTGCCACATTTATTTTGGTCAGGAATGCCCTGATTCCTTTGCCCATCCCCATTCTCTCAGCACGACTCCATTACTGTTGGAAAAATGTCATTGAGAACTGCATCTGTGCCAACATGTCTGTCTCTAGACTCTCTTGTGATGATGTCACTGTCAATCGCCTTTATCAGTTTGCTGGAGGCTGGACACTGCTCGGCTCTGACCTCATCCTCATCTTCCTCTCCTATACCTTCATACTGAGAGCTGTGCTAAGACTCAAGGCAGAGGGAGCTGTAGCCAAAGCCCTGAGCACCTGTGGTTCCCACTTCATCCTTATCCTATTCTTCAGCACCATTCTTTTGGTCTTTATCCTCACACATGTAGCTAAGAGGAAAGTCTCTCCCGATGTGCCAGTCTTGCTGAATGTCCTCCACCATGTCATCCCTGCAGCCCTTAATCCCATAGTGTATGGGGTGAGAACCCAGGAGATCAAACAAGGAAACAAGAGACTACTGAAGAAGGGGTGGTAAACAGGCCAATGCATCTCTGCATTCTTAATACAGGATGACTTGCTATGTTGACAGAAAATTGGCTGAAACACTAACTCAGGAAATTACAAGGAAAGTAAGTCTAAAAAATGTTCCTGACTCTACTCTACCCTTCCTTTATAAAGCTCAATACACCCTCAACAACAGCAACAAAAAAACCCATATCTCAACTAGGTATATTTGTGCCTGACATTAATCCCAGCACTTAGGAGGTAGAGGAAGGTAAACCTTTTTGAATGTTAGATCTGTCTAGTCCATGTAGTTAGCTCTAGGATGGGCAGAGCTACACACTGAAACCTGTATCACTAAAAATCAAACCAACAAACCATCCCATATCTCTGTGAATTTTTAATTTTTCCAATATTTATTATTCTATTTTGTCTAAAATAGGAGAGCCCAAAAGGGTAAATGCTGTAATAGAAAAATAAGCTCCAACTACTTCTGCATTTTTTCTCTGCACATGTATTTTATTGTGACTATAGTTATTAGTGACATCAACTGAACCTCATTATCATAGATAATATTAATCCAATTTTACAATGCATTAAGAACAGAGCACAGTACTTGAAGGGTCAGATCTTAATGACAGAATGTGACTGGAACCCAGAAGCAAAATTGTGTCCACACAGTTGCTATCTTTCTCCAATCTTCCTCTGGGTTTGCATGCCAAGGTTCTATGTTGTTAGCCAGCGCTCTTAAAAACCAGAGCTCTTTGAAGAACCTACATGTAAAGCACTTTGTCTTACTGGGCTTAAGGCAAGGAGCCATCACATCCAGCTTCTTCTTAGTTTCTCCACACTATTGCTGTGCTTGGAGCTTCATATGTGGGATTCACAGGTACCCGAGTCCTGTGGGCAGGGTTCTGTTTATGTGTATAACTATATCAGAAGACACTCCATAATGACTCTTAAATATGCAACAGCCATTACTAGTTAGGTGGAAATTTTCTAATAAGCTTTCTTTTATTTGGAAGTTTTATTAGAGATTAGGGGTGTAAAGATATATGGAAATTCACAATTATTGAGAAACTTAGAGAATATTTAGGCAAAATACAAACCAATCCAGATCCAAGGAATATTGGAAGATTATTAATCCAGATTTAAGGGATCTTGAGATGTTGCTTTTCTTTCCTCCTACCCACAAGCAACTAGAAGAAGTGAGTTACTAATTCATGAAAGAAATAACTTGAAAAAGGAAAAAAATCTAAGATGATTGAGCTACAAGCTCTTCATTCTAGACATTGCCCAACTGTGGATGACATGTGTATCTTAGAATAAGTAATTAGTCCAGTCAGTTTCAGGATCTTTGTTTAATAAAAGAGGCAGTAAATAAGTTGTTTCAAAATGCATTTTTAATCCTAAGAGTCTACAAAATGACTGACCATCCTGAAACAGGCATCATTCACACAGAAGAGTCTCTGCTACTTTTCCCTTTCAGCATAGGTGTGGGTACTTCCTATGCTATTTCTTCAATGACAACTTGAAAAAAGAAATGTGAATATTTCAAAGGCTCAAAGATCAAATTCAAGTATACTTAAAGACTGTATATCCACATCATTTATGGACCCACTTGCATCCAACTACTGAAGGCAATCATATGTTCCTGCTTGATGAACAAAATGAGCAGATATTAAGGAATATTTCAGTTTCTGTTTGCTAAATGCTTTGGTGTTATCCTTTTTTATAATGGTCATTCTGACTAGAGTGAGAAGGAGTCTGAAAAAATCTAGTTTTGCTATTAGGTGATATTATATTACTTTTATTTTGAGAATATTCATTGTTTTTGAGTTATAAGTATGCTGAATTAAGACATTCTAACATATTAATATTTTTAAGAGTGGTATTTTTGTTAACTACTGTTCCCTGTGTAGTAATAAAAAGTTATTTTTGAACAAGATTTTGACCCAACTTTAGATGCAATTATGACATACACTTAAGGAGACATACAATGCATTTATGTCTCCAAGCAGGAGCTAACTGTACAATAGCGGTAATCCTGAAGACCACAGGAAAAATTCAATATTGATTTATTTTGTTACTATACTGGATATGAAGGGAAAATGACCAATTGACAACAAATGCTGGCATGGTTATGGAGAAGGGAAACCCTTATACATTGTTGGAGGAAGGGTAAATTAGAGCAGTTGCCTTGGAAATCAGTCTGGAGGTTCCACAAAAAAATTACCACCCAAGAAATGGATTTACCATATCAAGCTATACCAAATAACCTTTATCTGAGTACATGCTCATGCATCCATTTCATTGCTGCTCTAGTCACAAGTTTGTAAATCTACTGTGTTCCTAAAAATGACAGGAAGAATTCAATATTGATATGTTTTGTTACTATATAGGTTGTGAACAAAATTAACCAAACACATTGGGGAATTTTTTCTAATTGTAGACTTATACACATTTTCATTTGTGCTTTATAAGACAGGTATTATTTGAAGTCAGTCATAGGTGCCACAGTAGATAGAGAAGTTCACCAAGATACTAAGCCTTCCTTTTACCCAAGGAGAAGATGGAATCAGGCTTCTTGGAAAAGACTGATACCTAACTAGATTACTCCAGTTATTTTACACAAAAACATACAAGGTCAATTCAGGATGGGAAAATTTCAAACAACCGAAGTTATCTTGCTCTAATGAGATCAGACAACCCACAAAATTCTCACTCCCTTTTGACTATGGCTATCCGTAATCAAAAGAAAGAACTCCCTGTCTGACAGGAGTGTCTTAGGGCCAATGTTGGTACAGCTGCAAACTCTCAAGTAGCACCAAGGGCAGATTATCCAGAAAGACAAGGTTTCTTCAAGGTTTAAACAGTTTCAAAACAATTTTGTGCCTGTGCATATTAACACGAACACAGCAAAGAATTTGCTGAAACATGTTATTCTTAAATCCAGACACAAAGATTTTACTTACTTATCACTATAGGCAAAAACTTGTAATTTGAGGTTTAATGGGAGTTTTGTTGAATGAAATTGACATTATCCTTATCAGTTGTCTAACAACATGATTATCTAAATATACAATGAGTCCTCAGCATTTCAGAGACAAATATTTGTCTACTAAGGACTATATTATTAAGCTAAAAAGCAAATATGTACTCAATTTATTGACTGTGCAAATCTCATGACTCAGATTCAGTTTTCACTCTTTCCCTTAGTTCATCAATCTTCTTAACCTAAAGTATTAAAAAAAGCCTTCCTGGTCTCCCCAATCCTGTTCACATGTACCATGTCCTATTGAAAGTGTCCCTAAATCATTATGAAAGTAGCAGCAGCATAAAAATCATATTTTTTCCACTGTAGTATGCACACCTGACCAACAATAAAATATGCTCAGACTTTCTCAATTATTTCTACAAAGTCCTTTGTCTACTCTAGCTCAGAACTAGTGCTGCAATAGTTTGATGATGCCCTGCTTGATTTCCTGGGTTCGCACTCCATACACAATGGGGTTCAGGGCAGGTGGGATGAGATGATGCAGAACATTGAGAAGGATGGGTACCTCTGAAGGTATCTTCTTTCCTGCCTTGTTTGTGAAGATGAAGACTAACAACAGTGTATAGAAGAAAAGTATAAGGATAAGATGTGACCCACAAGTACTCAAAGCCTTGGTGGCTGCACCTCCTGACTGCTGACTCATAACAACCCTCAAGATGAGGCAATAAGACAACAAGATGAGCACTAGATCAGAACCTAGCAGGCACCAAACACTCACAAATTGATACAGCTTATTTAGGTGAATGTCCCCACAGGAGAGTTTTGCTACAGAAATATTGGCACATATGCAGTTCTCCACCACATTGCTGGTGCAGTAATTGAGTCTAGCAGCCAGAACTGGAGTGGGCAGTGTAGCTAGAAGATTCCGCAAAACAATAAAAATGGCTGCATTAATGACAAACTGTTCCGTGATGATGGATGGGTAGCGCAGGGGGTGGCAGATAGCCACATAGCGATCATAGGCCATGGCCAGAAAGGTAGAGGATTCCATAGGAAGGAAGGTATTCATGATGAACATCTGCAAGAAGCAGCCCACAAAGCTGATGGGTTTCATGTTGAACCAGAAGATGAGCAGGACCTGCCAAAATTATTATCATTCTCAAATCTCTATAAATTCGATATCATCCTAGAGTATCTACCCTCAGGAAATTCACCAGGTGTCTGGCTAAAACCATCTAAACTGTCCTAATTTGAAATACTTTCTATGCCCATGTTGATCTACAGCAGTGGTTCTCAACTCCCTACTGCTGTGACCCTTTAATACAGTTCTCCATGTTGTGGTGACACCAAACCATAAAATTATTTTCATTGCTGCTTCATCACTGTAATTTTGCTACTGTTATGAATCATAATGTAAACATACTATATGCTGTATATCTGATATGCAACCCATGTGGAAGGATAGTTCAACTATCAAAGGGGATGAGACCTACAGGTTAAGAACCAGTGAGCTTCAGAATGCAGTTTATACCTTTTCTCTAAGTCTAGAGACCAAGATTTTATTTAAAAGCATTTGATGTCTCTGTCTTCAGTTGATCTCCTTGGTTCATAACCAATTCCAGTGGATTCTCCTGCCATCTAAGGATGCACTTATCACAGAAGGATCAAAGAGTGTAAGTCCAGTGCTTACCATGGAACACTCTCCAATCTTGTCATCCTTTAAAGAATCTTCCCTGGTGGGTTTCCTATCTAAGTATATGACAATCAAATCCAATTAAGTTCTAGTGAGCAAATTCTAGATCCCTTGGACATATAAGTGGGAAATTTCAGAGTCAAGGAAAGTATTTCTTAAATTGAAGAGAAACTAGAAATATCACTAGCAGATATTAGGAGAGAAGTTAACCAGTTGGGAGACAATTAAAGCTTCAAAAAGAGGGCATTTAGAATAAGAGTGGACACAGCTTGGAATTGCCAGGGATCTGGTGGGACAGTTGAGTGACACATTGAGCATTTTTCTTCAGAAATGAAAGGATTCACACAATCAAAACAAAGAAATATCTAGCTAAAGATCAAAAATTAGGTCTGGGAGGCTCTGACCTTGGGGATGACTGTGAGGCACAGGATGACATCAATCATAGAGAGGATGGCAAGCAGATAGTACATGGGCTCGTGCAAAGATGTCTCCTGATGGATGGTAAATAATAACACAAAGTTGGCCCCAAGAGCCAAAACCAGGAGAGGAGCCAAGATAATAGATAACCAGTGTTGTGTGTCTTGCATTCCTGGAAAGCAGATCATCAGAAATTCTGTCACCTGAGTCCCTGTTCTGTTGGGAGATTGTACCATGATGGCAGGTAGACTGAATATAGCTGAAAAGAAACAGACAAGAAAGCAAGGGTTCCACTGTTTCATCAACAAAACAAATGTATGTCCATTTTCAATTTAATCGCACCACACAACTTCCTGTTGAAACAATTTCGATTAGCACTCATAATTTTATTTAAAAAAACAACTTTTTTCATATAAGTTCTAAGCCCAGGTAGACTTCATAGTTCACACTCAGATATATTGCTTTGTGTAGGACACACTGAGCTTCACATGTATCATCTATTTCCCTTAGAATCCATTCTTTTGTCCCCTGTGAATATCCCCATTCTTACTAGAACCTAAAGCTCCACTTTTTTGTGCAAATGTTAATTTCTTGTTAATCACTTTAAATGTACCTCTTTCCTTTTGTTACCTGTGGGGTCCTAAAATGGTCAGGCATGTTACTAATAAAATATTAATCAAACTTCCATAGTCACACATTTTCAATTTGTTTTGTAAAATGTTATGGGTGGAATCTTATCTTTTTATTATAACACAGAGAAACATTAGCCAACTGGTGGACGACAGACACACAATAATCCCACTACAGATGTATAGGCTTGATAGATTATTGAAAGCACCATATTGGTGACAAGCATACTGTATTATTTACTGTCTTCATATGTTACTCTACTAAAGACTACTATAACTGCTGCTTAACACTCAGGAACAAATGTAAATAAAGCACAGAGTAAAATATCATTTAATGGTGAAACATACTTAGCTCCACGATACAGAGACACAAGCTGGGACTGGGATGGAAGTCTTTTCCCGGCCTGCTACCTTTGATGGTACCAGAAGGTGTTATGCAGACTGCTGGGGAGAAGGAGTATCATTGTGAACTCTACAAATGATGATACTAACCTGACAAGCAAGATGTGGCCACTTGTACAATAGTGGCATTGCTGTTATGGGTATAACTCATCATTCTGTGCATTTAAGTCCCACTCCACAGGAGAGATCTGTACCTGGCATTATAAAACCACTGAAAAGCCCATGAGGTGGGAGGCCATAGGATGAGGAGGAAATTTAATTCAGTTGTTTGAATAAAATGGCATAGCACCAAATGACCTTTTTAAAAACATGTTTATACTCATAGACACTTATTACTGTCAACCTTAATCAGAGAAGCCTTCTTTCTAATGACCTCTGGTGGAGGAACAGACCTGCAGCTGCATATAGTCCAGAGAATAAATGGACTATATTATTACTATTATAATTGTTATTTACAATGTGTGTGTCTGTGTATTTTCAGAGAAGCAGGACCCCCATGGGAGCAACATTTCCAAACCTGAGTCTCTCCACCCACTGGAGAATGGCTATTACATTTATTTATTTATTTATTTTAATAAAAACGTCCTTAAACCAGACTTTGATACCATCTCTTCCAAGGCTCAGGGAGCATTGTAGAAGAAGGTATATAAAGGTACAAGTATGAGTCAGAATATTTAGAGAAGGACTGCCAAAGAATATCTTCTGGGCAATACAGAGTCACTGCAAACACAGACTCAGCAATCACAGATGGCACACTAGATCTTCATAAGAAAGGGCCCATCAACAACCAGGCTTGTATGGAGGAGAGATCCAGGGTTTTTATCTATAACTGCTGAACTGTTTATTCTGGATAGATTCCAAGAAAAGAGGAATCATTGCCTTCAGTTATGAAACCACTGATGACTCCACTGAGTTCCAATGGTCAACCTCAACTCAACAGTAACACAGATGACCCTAATTAAATGTGTCACACAACAAAACCAAAAGTCATAAATCTGGGAAATGGACAAGTGAGGAGGGATCTGTGGGAAGGTAGATAAAAGAAGATAGAAAGAAAAATTATGATGCAATATATATGTATACATATAAAACTGTCAAAGACCTAATTTAATAAAAATAATAATAACTAGTGGTGAGAAAAATAAAAAGATTGAAGAGTGAAAAATCAGTATAAAAATGCACCAACAATTTTGTGTATTTGGTAAGGGACAAAAATAATCTCTGCATTTTTCTGGAAAATTTAGGATAATATGTAGAAAATAAGACCCTTAATATAAGAAATGACTAAAGGAATAACTAGTATCTTCATTTTTTCTGAGAGGTAAAGTTGTTAAGCTGGGTTGCACTCTCCTCTGGAGAAGCAAACTCATCTCTGATATCTGAATTTTGGGAAATCTGTTAGTGGTGTCTCTGAAATATAATCTAAAAATAATCCCAGTAAAGATTTAGAGACATTCCATTTTTCTTGAATACACACAGTAGGCTTCCCATAGCAGTTTTCTGATCAGTCTCAGATCAGCTTGCTGCTTCTCCCATTATCTTAAGTTACATATGCACAGATCTGACTGAGTTCTGGCCTTCCAATATGAAAACACCCACCCCCTTGGCCCTTTTTCATAGTCTTATTTCTGTCTGTGGATCTGTATTTCCTAGCCACTTTTTCTTAAGAGGATCAATGCACATAAGGGCAGAAGACAAGATGGGTTTCTTTCATTGTTTGTTTCTGTCAATGAGCAGGAATACAGACATGTCCTCTGAGCCCAGCTGGCCCACACCCTGGCCTGCTCAACTTCTTCTGACACTGGTCATCCTCAGTATCTTCACATGCTAACATTCACAGAACATGAAAACATCCTGAAACAAATAGCCAAGTCAAAGGACAATTGCTTAGCTTGGTTTTCTGATGCTCGGTTCCTGAAATACTTACTAAGTTTTCTCTGAAGAACAGATTTGACCACCTCGTGGTTTGGGGACAGTGTGTGGCTCCACAACTTCTCACTATTCCTGTGATTGTGGCTCTGGTATCTGGACGTTTTTATTAAAATAAATAAATAAATAAATGTAATAGCCATTCTCCAGTGGGTGGAGAGACTCAGGTTTGGAAATGTTGCTCCCATGGGGGTCCTGCTTCTCTGAAAATACACAGACACATACATTGTAAATAACAATTATAATAGTAATAATTAATAACAATATATTTCTGCTTCAATTTGATGTACAGTCTCTCTGTAAATGACTTGGTATTACATTAGCTGCCACGTACTGCTTCCAATGGGTATGAGTAACACTCAGAGGTTAAGAAGATGCATGGATAATTTTTAAATTATTTTATTTTTAATTATGTGTATGTGTTGGAGTGTGGTATTTGCACAACCATTCTGTGCCTACAGAGGTCAGAAGAGAGTTACAGGGAGTTAAAAGTCACCTGACATGAGTGCTAGTACCAAAGTCATGTCCTCAGCAAGAGCAGTGTCTACCTTTAACTGCTGAACCATCTCTCCAGTCTCAGTGACTAGGAAAATCCAAGGAAAAATTACATTGAATGTCTTTCTCACTCCTTTTAGAATAACCATCACCAATGAAAAAGGAGGAAATGATGGTAATGATGCCAGATAGCAGGGACTCTCACACATTGTTGTTGGGAATGTAAACTATTCCTGCCATTATGGAAATTGGCACAATGGTTCTTAGAAGAATTAAAAACCAAGCTATCATATGATCTACCTCTACACTTCTGAGTCTACATGCTTAGGAGAAGGCATGACTCAGGAATGAAAACAGGGGTTTGCCTGGTATGTAAAATGAGAAAAATTTTGTTGCAGCTAAAATAGTTGAGGCAAAATTAGAATAAGTTCGATGCTATTCTTTGAATGCAGACATTTGAGAAGAGGGAGTAATTTATTTCCCTAATGAGTTAGTCGGGCATAATTTAGGAGTCCTCTTTCTCTACTTATAGTTGTGGTGGTAACTGAATCTCACATGGAAGTGATCATCTATAAGCAGTGACACGTGCCTTAAATCTAGAGGAAACATGGCAGAACTAGTGATTCAGGCTGCTAAATGGTGAAGGAATAACCACAGAGAATTAAAACTTCAACTGGTGTATATGTGGCCCCTCACCACTGCAGCCGGTGTCTTTTTACCACCAACCGGCTACTTCTGCTGCTGCCTCAGGAAGCTCACTCACTCACTCACTCACTGGTCCCGTGCCTTCCACACAGAGATGCTGAGCATTTGGGGAGTAGCTGCCAAACAAGCAAATGAAGAGATCTCAAGCGAGCCTTACCATGGCTGTTTTCCTGCTGCTCTGTGCTGCCTGTGAGAAGCAAAACAAGAAGTCTGTGACACCTAGTGAAGTGCAGGAGATGTGTGGTCTGTAGTTTGTGTCCCATGTATTTAATGTGTGTGGAGTGACAGTAACTGAAGAGAAGAAAATGTGATTTCATCTAGGACTGTGACTTCACAGAACATGTAACAATCAAAGTAAGATAAAAAATGTCTAGGAGAATGAAACATAGCTTTGGTTGAGGTAAGAATATATACACTGTAGGTATTAATATGAGGAAAAGTGATTTTCTTGACTTCAGATGCCATAGGTAACCATTATTTATATTTTGACAGATACAGTTAGAGGTACTTTATCATTGAAAATTTGCTACATTTATAGTCATGGTCATATGTGAGCCTGTATTTTTATTTTAAAAACAGAGTTAAATAGCCCATGCTACTTGGTAAAGTGTTTTCCAAACAAAGCACATGGAATCTTATTTTTGCTCATTGTTCTGAAGAATACATTTCCATTGGCAAATTTCACTTTTAGTAACAATCCTACACTGATAGCTGTTTAGTTTGCTTTAATTTTTGGCACACTAAATATTATATAATCATGTCTTTAAACATTTTAAGGAAATATTTTCAAGTCATGAAATATCTCAGAATGTCTGAAATGCAGAATCTAGCAAATAATATTTGTGTGTCTACATAAACGAGTGTACATGTGGGTACAAAATAACCTAAGAAAATGAGAAAGGATGCTCATTCAGGATGAGGGATGCTGGTTGTAGACACAATTTATGAAAGGACTATGAAGCTTTTCTAGTTCTAATTCTGTCATGGATTTTCGTTTGTTGTTAGCAGTAGATAAGTAAATAAAATGTAAAATCTAAAAGTGTAAAATCTAATGTGGAGCACCACAGATTTCATGCTGGATGCCATTTCTCAGGGTATTGAAGTTCCTTGAGTTGTATAGACATGGGGTCTGGTTAATTTTGGTGTGTGGTTTTTTTATTAATTTCAGGGTATTTTATAATAAAGTGAATAAAATTTTTAAAAGAAAAGAAGTATAGGTTTAATTTAAAAAAGAATATATACACTGTTACTAAAGTGAGAAAAAGTATATAATGTACAATGTGACTGAATCACTATATGAAAATAACAGAAAATTAGTCTTAGTAGAGCTGCTTATTTCCCAGAAGTCTGCATGGGGACCACAGAAGAATGTTTGAAGGAAGTTCTGATTGTTTTGGAAGAAATATTGTGGAGGCATTTGAAGAGTTAGATGAGAGGCAGATGAACATTAAAGGATTCACATACTACAGGTTGTATTCATGTATGTGAAGCCTGAAATTGATGTTTCCAAAAGATAACCATATAATCCATACATCTCCAAGTTAATGTCTTATTCAGTTAACAATCTGCACCAATTGCCTACACACACAATAGCACACACTAAATACTTTCAGTGTGTTGGGAGGGTCTCTGTAATCACCACAGAGTATCAATCCACATGGCGCAAGAAGGAAGCCAGGTTCAATATGACTCAGTAGCAGTGTAGTTAAAACTTCAGGATTCTGACACCTGGCAGTTTATTTTAGACATATTTAAGTACAGTATAATTTGGAAGGAAGATTCTTGGTGTAATACAATCCCATGTGCATCATAAAGCTAAAGGCACAATCACACTGAAACTCTTTTCAAAGCACATGTATGTCACTTCATCCATGAAGATACAGTCTATAGATAGACTACACATGTCATTTTAAGGTCCTAGGGAAGGATCTGGTATGGTCTTGATCACACAAATACATAGTACAGAGGTTACTAGGCTATCAACCACCTCCAGGTCTATCAGAATCAGGGGGAGCCCCCTTGCCATACAGATAGCACAGAGGTCACACAAGGCTATTAACCTGATGCATTTCCAGCCTTCTGGATGAAACATAGGTTATATATCTCTTTCTTTGAAAAGACAACCCTGAGTGTTCAACATTCCTGGCTTCCCCAGTGCCTGTCTGTGAGGACAAGGACTTTGTGCCCTCTATGCCAATGGTGAAGGAAAAGCTGCACAATTAAATACAAAGAGGAACAGAGAGTAGAGGCTTAAATCACTTTTCAAAAGCATCCTAATTTCATGGGATAGAAGCCAGTGAGAAGGTAAAGGTGCTTGCCATGAGAGCTTAGCAAGATGAATTATGTTCCTATAACCCACATAAATGTGGGTGGAGAGAATCTGGCCCACACAAATGGCAAAATGGTGCACACACACACACAGTTCTTTTCTTTCTGCTTTTGTTTGGTTTTAGTGAAAATAAGGGTCCACAGTGGACTCTTACTAAATTTCAGAAACGTAGGAATACAAATTCTAATGCATGAAGATTCACAACCAAACACTTATGTTCCAACTATAGAATAAATGCTTGTTTCCTCAGCAAACTTGAGCAAGTGTCTTATTCTCTCTGTTTTCATCTCATCTGTGTAACATGAGTCATAATGGCCGTTCTCTCTCAATGAAGAGCATCTAAAAGATAATGTATAGGAACATGATCTTTGAATTACTCCCACCATCTCCTTCATAGTTTTCTCACTATTCCTTCCACAGACAACTGACTAACTGAAAATCCTTAAAATGAAGGGCTGTCGGCCCAAAGCCACTGCTTTGGTCACAGGGCTCAGATGTGATGCAGGTAGTTGGGAAGGAGCCATTAGGTGAGAACAAGGAAACATTCAATCTCCATGCATTTGAGAGCTAACAAATTAGACATCATAAGTCACTTTATCTCATAAATATGCATGTGTCCTTTGGGACAGAACCACTTACCCCGATATAAGAACAAAAAAAAAGTGGACAGTGGTGGGACTTCTAGGAGTTTCCTTTTCTTGAGATAACCTTAAGGACCAAGGAAAAATCTTATCCCGGGGTCAGATCTCCACATTTTCTCTCAAGATGGTAGAGCACTTCTACCTCCATCTTAGTGATGGATGGATCTCTTCCCTGTTCCTCTAACTCAGCAGTCATCCCTCCCTGAGTTGTGGAGACTTGGGCTTTGTCAACCCTTTTTGTTCTTTTTTTTCTTTTTTTTTTAATTTTCCAGTTTAAATTTAGATAAGAAATGAGGTTGCTTCACAAGTCAGTTCCAGGTCCCTCTCCCATTCCCTTCCCTCCTCCCGTGCCCTCCCCCCAACCCCCCCCATTATCCCCTCATTCCCCCAGGGAGGGTGAGGCCCTCCATGGGGGTGTCCATAGTCTGTCATTTCATATAGGGCAGGGCCTAGACCCTTCCCCAAGAGTTCAGGGTGAGAGTGCACCTCACATTGTTCTATGGGAGTCCAAAGTCCGACACACACACAATTCTAAAATTGTAATTGCATGCATTAATGTGCTTGTTTGTAATAAATATATCAGATTTAGGGATAGACTATATTATAATATGGATTTCCATTCTATTATATGTATATATGCACATATATAAATACATATATACACACATATATACACATGTGTATATATACACCACCCCTCATATCATTTCACTCTCCCATTCTATTGCATTTCACACTTTGTTAATATATCCTAGAAATACTTGCTATGTATCTTTTATATTTTCCTATCCAGTAGGAAATACAAACGTGGATGAAACCAATACTGACCTAATGGAACTAAAAAGATATTGAAGATATCAAAAATGAATAGAAAACAATTTGGAAGATGAGCTGGCAATATGCCTGTTCTAGAGATATCAAACATCTAGATATGTGAGAATATTATAAAGTCGCTGACTTTTGCCTTAACAGAAAGCATTTCTGCATGGCTCAAAGAAATGTCGCAAGCAAATAAGAGGAATGAAAAAACATTTTTCCCATAGAACCATAGGTGTAACTCAGTGGTAGTGTAGTGTACTGTCTAGCATGCATATGTGGGCAAGGAAGCAAGGAGATAGGAAAGAAAGGAGGGAAGGCAAAGGGAAGAACAAAATTAAGGGGAAGGGATGAGAAGGGATAAAAAGTAGAAAGGGAAAAAATCTCTTAAATGACTAATCTGAGGTTGTTGTTGTTCATAGACGGGTGTGTGTGTGTTCACATGTAGTGTGGGTAAGCTTGCCCATGAATTATTATGTGAAGACTACCAGTTGACATCAGGATGTCTTTCCTCAATCACTTCTTCACCTTCCTTGTTTTTGAGGGAAAGTCTCTCTCACTGAACTTTAAGTTCACCAACTCCCACTAGAGTGGCTGACCAAAGAGCTCTGGACACTCCCACCTCAGCCCCCAGTACTGGAATCACAGCTTTTTATATGGGTTCTGGGATCTGATCGCTGGTCCTCGTGCTTGCTCAGCTAATATTTTACCCACCTTGTCATTTCCCTAGTTTCAAATCCAAAGCCTTCTTTACCAACTTGTGCAGTGGTACCAGGCTCAACTCTATCTAGGACATAGAGCATTCCAAGTTAGACAAGTGCTCTACCACTGAGCTACATTCACAGCCCCATGGATATACATTAGTCTTTCATTGTGAAAATCATTAAACTTAGACTGAGTCCATCTTAATCAGACCAGGAGCCAACTGCAAATGTCTAAAATGAGGCAAGAGGATTAAAATTTTAATGGAAGATTTTTAGTAGAGTTCCAATGCATATCATTGTAAGCTTTAAATAAGCAAGGATTTTGCTTATAATAAACAAGACCCAGTAAGGGAGAAACTACACTAGCATTGTGAATGGCACAGCAGGCAGGCCTGTTACCTGTGATATGAATGATCTATTAGATAATAAAGACCAGCTGCGCTTCAAGAATCTGGAGAAGCAATAAGCAAAGGAAATTGAGCTGAGGACTTTGGATTTGGAAGTTAGTTGCATGTATGAGTTCTCATTGAGAAACTTTTCATGAATTAAGTATTCTAGGACTCTCAATCACAGAATACTTCACTCAGCATGTAGGAGCTTAGAGATGGGCACACACGTTACTCTAAAATGCCAAATTAACTCCATCAGCAAATAAAAGAAGACGTTGTGCACTAGAGTATAACAGAGGCTTGAAGGGTAGGCACAGTTTCTAAGTGAATACAGTAGTGTTACCTTTCTGTAAAAGGATAACCAAGTATATACTTAAAGCAACATTACCAATAGGCAGGGGATACTATCTCAGAAAAAAAATCAACTAGCAGCTGACTGTGGTGGGAGGGATGACAGAATAATGTTTGAAGCATTTTGTATTTTTGTTTAAATCTGTAATTTGATGTTATGAAAGAGAAAAAAATCAAAGCTATTTGGCATGAGAGAAAATGCTATAGAAGTGTTAAATTTATTTACAAATCATCTGAGAACATTTACATCATCCTAGATCAGTTGTGTCAAAGGCCATTCTCGATTGAATCTTCGGAAATAACATACAGGAAGTTGTCCACTACTATTCCAAAGGGACCTGGCTGCTGATACATTAATCATTGGAAACCAAGCAGTATCTAGTCACTACCATTTTCAGTTTGACCAGAACTGCAAATAGTAGAATGAATATATCCATATTCAGCAAAACCCAGTAACTCAAATACCTATCTCACCTTCAAGATATGTGACTCACAAGCTGAGCTAAACATAGAGGGGGAAAACTGTATAGATTCCAGACGAGTAGCAAAGGGAAGGGTAGAGATGGTGACTCAAATTCAATGGAATAGGCAGGACAACTTGAAGTCGAGTACTGATAAACCATAAGAGCAGTTTCTGTACAAAATGCTAGAGTGTGAGGAGCGGGAGCAGGAGAAGCTGCTGCATGTACATCGGACCTCCTATGTGTGGCCTCCCTGCCCGGCTCAGCAATCATCAGAGAAGCTTCCTTCTGCAGCAGGTGGGAACAAATACAAAAACCCACAGTCAGACAATGAGCAGAAAGTGGAAAGCTTGGAGCACTCAGCCCGAAAGGGGATAGGCCCGTCAAATCACTCCCCTCAGAGTGTAAGAGACAGAGACCATGGAGAATAACAAGGAAACAAGAGTTTTTAAACAGCACTGTCCATGCACATATGAACTCACGGAGCTGTGGCACATGCACAGGGCCTGCATAGCTCTTCACCAGATGGGATCCTGGAGCTGAGAGAAGAAGTGAACACATGCTAACCCAGGAGCTATCTCCAATAGATAACCACTCACAAGTGAAAAATTAGTCTTCTCCAAGGGAGTCTCATTAAGAACAAACTATTATCAAGGGTAGGCTGCATGCCCAGCAGAAGACAGAGAACCAAGACAAAATGAAATCAACAGCATCTTTGAAGGTTCTTTGGCTCATAATGTTGTGTCATGGCATTTTTTACCCTTACAGGACCTTTGCATATATATTATGGCTTCCAGTCTTTGTTTCTATGGGGTTCCTGCGTGTGCAAACATGTGCGTCTCTACATGTTTCTTGTGCTTTTTCCTTTAACTCTCTTCTGTGTATTTGTTTTCTCCTATTTTGACTTGTTTTATTTTATTTTGTTATTCCTTAGATGACAGTTTTCTAACAAGAGACAGAAAGGGCATGGACCTGGATGGGAGTGGAAGTAAAGAAGAACTAAGAGTTAGGGGAGGGAAATCTGTAATCAGAATATATTGTATGAAAAATCTATTTTCAATAAAATAAAATAAATGTGGACTATACCTTTACACTGTGTGGATATATGTTGCTGTGATTAGCTTAATAAAGAAGGTGACTGGCCAATATCTGGACAGGATAAGGTTAAGGAGAAAGCTGAACAGACATTCTGGGAAAAAGGGCAGAGTCAGAGGAGTCACTAGCCAGACACAGATGAAGTAGGACGTGTAGAAAATGAGGTGACAATCAATGAGCCATGTGGTAGAACTTACATAATATATATGGGTTACATTAAGATGTAAGAGCTGGCTGGAGACAAGCCTGAGCTGTTGGCTGAACATCTACCATTAATATTAAGACTCTGAATGGTTATTTGGGAGCGGCTGCCAGAATACAGGAAAACTCCACCTACAAATAAATGTTTGATGTAAAATAATAAAATCAAATGCATTTGTAAAGTTTATTCACTATTTACTTATATACAATGTCATTTTAAAATGCATTTTAGATCAATTCTAAATAAATAAAAATGTTAGTAAGATCTGTCAGAGCATTGTTCACAGCAAGAAACAGAAACGAGTAGCATTAGGACAATCAAGAGATTTGAGATGTAAGCACACAGAAAACAATTCAAGAAACTATGAAGTGCTTAAGCTATTGAAATTATGTTTATTCATTATATGACAAATATAGTCATGATTTAACAGGTCCCTCTCATATAGATGAGGCCAGAGAGACTTACTAATAATTTCAGAATGCAAAACCTTCAGGGCTTGGGTGCAAGAGCAAACAGGAACCAACCTGAATCCAGTAAGCTCATCTCCCACATCTTATTCATCTTATATTGTGGCTAACTTATACTATCACATAGGGCTGAGCTTCAATATTCAGGAAGAGCCCTGTCAAATCTCGTTTCAATATGATTACTTAACAATTCAAAGTTACATATATGAACTGATGGTTTTAAGGGACTTGGAAACACATGAGATGCCTTTTTAAAATACAGTGCCCAGGATGTGGGTATAGAGTTCACTGATAGAGCACTTGCCTCCACGTACAAAGTCCTTGGTTCAATCCTCAGCCCCACACCAATCTTATCAACTAAACATATTTTTAAGTCAGCCAACCCACAAATTTTTGTTTCTGATTGGATTTAATGGGCTGTGAAAAGAAGACACAAAGTTGGGAGCAGATTGGCAGAGAGGGGAGGCCTGAGTTGAAAGAAATAGGGTGATATAATCAAAACATGTTCCATGCATCTACAAAATTGAATGAAATCTAAGAGTTCATCAAATTAAGTAAGTTTTATGCCCAGTGCATGTTTCTTACCCATATGTGACTGCTGCAGATCATCAGGTGTGTCTGTTGAGAAATATTTAAATGCCATCTATGAAATCTCATTTTCTTTACATTCACATTGCATCAGTGAAGATTTGGGGAAGGTAAGATTCAATATAGCATGATGAACTTCAAGGAAAAAAAATCCACTTACTCTGCAGCATTTAAATGTTTTGTGCAAAGCAAATATTTCGGATTACTATTATCTGCCCCCCAGGGCCAAGTATCATCTTACTTCTTTCAACCTCCTAAGCAGGTTCCATATTCCCTGCTTGATCTCCCTGGTTCTCACTCCATAAACAATGGGGTTCAGAGCTGGGGGGATGAGGTGATGCAGGATGTTGAGCAGGATCGGGACATCTGGGGGAATCCTCTCCCTGGCCAGGTTAGTGATGACCAGCACCAGCAGGACTGTGCTGAAGAAGAGGATGAGGATGAAGTGGGAACCGCATGTGCCTAAAGCCTTGGCCACGGCTCCCTCAGCTTTGATCCTGAGCACTGCCTTCAGAATGAAAGAATAAGAAAGAATAATGAGGATGAGGTCAGAGCCCAGCAGGGTCCAACCTATGACAAACTGGTAGAGTTGATTAAAGGTAATGTCATCACAAGAAAGTTTGGATACAGACATGTTAGTGCAGATGCAGTTTTTGATAATTCTTGCACAATATCTCAGTTGGGAAGAAAGTATGGGGATAGGCATAGTAAGAATGCCATTTCGGGTTGCCACAAAGATGGCAGCCCTAGCCACAAACTGGTCAGTGATGATGGATGGGTACTGCAGAGGCTTGCAGATGGCCACATAGCGGTCATAGGCCATAACCATGAAGGTGCAGGACTCCATCGTCAGGAAACTGTTCATAACGAACATCTGGAGGAAGCAGGCAGAGAAGTTGATGGATTTGCTGTCAAACCAGAAGATGGCCAGGACCTTAGGTATGACAGTGAGGCAGAGCACAATGTCCAGCATGGAGAGGAGGCTGAGCAGGTAGTACATGGGCTCATGCAGAGAGGCTTCCACCCGGATGGTGACAAGAAGGGTGGCATTGGCCCCCATAGCCAGGAGGAAGAGGAGACTGAGGGGCAGAGAGAGCCAGTGTTGCCATGTCTGGTAGTTAGGGAAGCAGATGAGAAGGAATTCAGAGACTGGGACAGAGGAAGTATTTTTTTGTGCTTCCATGTGTTGCCTTCTTATCATGACCGACACCAGAAAACCTTGGGGCTAGAACACAAATAAATCATGCACACACCATGAATACCCACAGGTATTTGGTTCATTTCCCAAATAGTCATTAAAAAGTAGCATGAGGATCAATGAGTTGGTTCAGTAGTTAAAGGCACTTGCTGACAATCCTAATGACCTGAGTTCAATCCCTGGACCCATATGATAGAAGAAGAGAACTGACTCCCACTTGTTATCCTTTGTCCTCCACATATGTGTCATGCATTCATGGGACACCTCTCATCCCCATACATTTAATAAATAAATAATTTTAAAATCATAATAGTTAACCTGGCATTGTCCTAAATGTCCTCTAAGAATTGGCAGAAAAGATTGATTTCCTGTTTATCCTACCTTTCATTTCCTTATACCCAATTTGATTAATAAATTATATTACCATCCTTCTTAAGATGGAGTGTCATTGTTGTTTAATTTCACAGAGGAAATATCAAAGGTACAGGTAAGTAAAACTGCTTTTCTAAATCACAGTAGTGAAAACAAAAGGTCTATAACCTTCACTATTATGTTTTCCTGTCACTGAAACAAAATACTCACGCCTCAAAGTTGATCAGCCATAAGTCTTCACTTGACTGACAGTCTTTTGCCTTCTTCCAAGAGAAGATATCACAGGCAAATGAGAAGCCAGACGCAATTGAATCACTGGTGACTTCACTGGAGATACAGCCTTTATTTGGACAGGAAAAATTACCTTAATGACATAAAATATAGACTCTGTGTTAAGATATAATAAGAAAACTCCCTGATGTCTTAGACAGCGGGAGAAATGGGAACAAGAGATTTTTGGTACCATCAATTTTTGAGATACTATCCACTAGCTCTCGTGATTTCCCCATGAGTTATTAAGCAGCTTCCCATTAGTTACAGACCTGGTAAGTAATAACTAACTTATGAAACACTTATTGAGCCAAAGTTTTACTTGGTTTCCACACTAGGGCTGTTCTCTGAGCATTGGTTGATATACCCCAGTGATGCTATGTTTTTAGTGCTCTGAGAAAGCCCACACTTGACTATTTTTCACCCAGCGATGATAACGGTCCTGCTGAGGACTGAGGTGGCTTATCACCAGCTTCCGCCTTGTCTGAGAGAACAGAAGTGGCTTTCTCAAAGGCAAGAAGTAAGTGTGAGTAGCCAAAGGCATTTTGGAAGTAGAAAGAAACTAATTTACTTGTCTGTTTGCCCACTACCTTATCACCCTATACAGGCTTCTTAGCACTATAAAGTCTAGCGCAAAACCGTAATACAAACCATGACTGCCCAATGGCTATTGAGTACAGTATGAGACAGGCCTGCTTAGCACTTATCCTTTCACTTTGACTACTATGTGAAGGTAATCTTGATGTTAATTTAGTGACCTCTCTTACTTTTACATGGTTTATGGGAATTTATTTTATTTAGTTTCATCTCTGGGTCCGTTCAAAATTACAGTTTTGGTTTCTTTTATAAATAGCTTCCCTTTAAGGATTTCTTTGTGAATTGGTCTTCTTTGCTTCAGAATGGAAACCCATGAAAGACAGGACAATCAACACATGCATTGTCCCAGCACAGGCGTCTTCCAAAGACTAGCTCTCTATCAGTTACTCAGTTACCTCCATCCGTCTCACATCCTGTCATCCTTCATTCTTCCTTCAAGCAGGGAGTTTATATCTACTTCTTATTAAGAAACATGGCTACTATTTTCTGTGGAATGCCAATTTTTTTCAGATATCAGCTGGGTGGTGATGATATACACCTTTAATCCTGGAGTGGCAGAGGCAGGCAGATATCTGTGAGTTCTAGGCCAGCCTGGTCTCTAGAGTGAATTCCAGGACAGCCAGATCTACTCAGAAAAACCCTTTAAGATATCATCAAATATGGCACTGAGCATATCATTTCTTGTATAAGAAATATTTGAAAAATAGTACCAGTTAATGTTAATAAAGAAAGACAAAACAGGAAAGTTCAAAAAGACAAAAATTGAGTTAGAAAAAAAATGCAATTTCACATATAAATCCAAATAAAACCACATATATCCTCTCCTAGAAATTATACTATACAAACTTACCTGGGCTAGATAATAGTCAGCTTAAGGAAATAAATGTCCTTATATAAAGTCCTCTTCATCATTTTCAATTGGCTACAGAACTCTTTTTCCTAAAACATTAAAACAAGATTAAAGATAATATCCATATCCTGTCTAGAATTTTCAATGGAATATGGTGTCTTGAGCAATGGAAGAGATAATCTGATACATCCCAAGAGGCAACAGAGCTCTAACGTGTAAGATGGAATGGGAACACATAAGGGTAACCACAGGAGCTAGGATTACTGGCCCTCAGTCATCTAAGGCCTGTACAGCAAACTTTGGTATGGAGGCTGAATTGTAGTTGCTAACATATACTTATTGAGACTCTCCTAGTTTCTGGCTCATATAGACAATGATAAAAATATAGATAATTTAAGAATCTTTAGCCTGGAAATATCTATTTTCTAAATAGCTCACACTGAAAAATGGAGGACCCATTTTGGGTGTTCCTGGCTTCAAGAATTTGGCAGATTCTAAATTGCTTGCAGCAATCCTACTGGAAGGAGTCTTTCTTCCTGCCTGTATTAGACACCCATATCTACACATATATCACCATCTCCTTCTCAAATATTCCTGGTTCTAAGCCAAGATCAGCAGTTTCCAGAAGCTACACCACAATTGTTATTTGTGACAGTTGATTGCACCATCTAGGCCAGTCTCTCAGGACATTTTTATGCCCTAAGCTCTACCCCATCCCTTCTCTCCTCACTGCCCACAGGGACTAAGGCCACTTCAGGTATCTGAACTGGGAGCATATGTCTTATTCCTTATGGAGTTGTATGAGAAAATGTAGAAGACAAACACAATATGGAAGCAAGCTGAAAAATAAATGAAGTAAAATAAAAATGGCATAGGGCATTGTAGACAGAGAATATACGCATACAATTGAAAGCAAATATTTTTTACTAAGAACTCAAATATTTCAAGATGAAGTGTACTCTCAGAAAAAAATTGTTTAAGCAGTGGTGTAATGCAAGAATTTCTTGACATTTTATGGGGTTTCATAACAGTGATTGATTTTAAACTGAAAATTGTTCAAAATTTAAATGTATGCAACTGTAACTGAGGAAGAGGTTCAGTGGGCAAACAAACTGTTTGCTATAAAAGCACCAGCACATGAGTTCAGATTTCCAACACCCATGTAAGAGCCAAGTGTGGAGGTGTACATCTATGATCACAGCTCTAGCAGGACATAGGTGCATACTAGAGGCTTGCTGCTCAGTCAGAACAACCAAATTGGTAGGTTCCAGGTAGAGTGAGAGACCATGACCCAAGACTTAAGGTAAAAAACAACAGAGGAAGGCAATTCTTTCTTGTCTTAAAAAGAAGAATCAGAATCCCTTTCTTTCTTCATGCTGGTACTATCAGCCTACTCACAGATACTTTCACTTTTAATCAAGTCTTCTGGTTATCATTTGCACCACAAAGGTATTCCTGTGTTCCCTACAACTGGAAGGTCTTCCCATTATGTACCTAACACACCTTAACCTTAAACTATACCACTTTTATTGTTATTAATATTTATGTTACACTTTACTTAATATATATATGCATATATATGTATATATATATATATTACCCTAGGGTGGTTGTACCATATGAATTCTTTTCACAACACTTAGAATAGTACCTGGAATGGAAGATAAAACAGGTGTTCATCAACTTATGATAATGTAAACAGTCAATAAACCTATTGTAAATTAAAGACATTGTAAGTCATAAAGTTCTTCATTACCTGCTCTGTTGAACATACTAGCATAATAGCAGAGTGTACTGTGCGTATGAGCCTTTTGCTTCCATGAGTGCCTGGCTACCTGGCAACCACAGTCCGGTGACACTGTCCAGCACTTACAAGAGATGCCATCATATGCATTACATTAAAAAAGATTTGACTTGGCAGTGATGCGTATCAATTTTGGAAAACAGGAAGTTGAGGAGTATGTGTTACTTATGTGATGAATGAATAGAGATGGTCTCCCAGCAAGCATGAATAAAATAGTTCTTGTCAAGAGGAAGGAAAGGATAGTGAGCAGAAGCATTGCCCTACAGGGGAACTCTTAGCACTGGGTATGATGATGGAATTTATGTCCATGAAGATCTACAGTCTGAGACCATCAACATTTATTTGGGTATGACTTCTTCAAAAACAGACTCTGTAGTGCAAACTCAAAGAGTTCATTGTTAAGTAGATAGGGGAGCTAAAAATGTTAGTTATAAGGGAGGTGTGGTGGGACAGTTGAAGTTATACTGTGCTCCAATTTTCTCAGACACCTTGGCTAACACAATAGGACTCCTTGAGGTGGGATGACTGGCTTTTTTTGCCATGGGAGAATGGCTATAATTAGAGTCCAGTAACTCATACTTTTTGTACATGGAATCACGGAACCAATAAAATGCAAAGAACATTTAACTGGGGCCTAAGACCAGATTGTGTGATTGAGTGTGCATTTCCTAATGCAGCTCCGAGGGTGTTGAGGCTTAGGAATCAGGGTAAACAATGCACAGAGCCTAGCCACACAGTTCTGAGTGGGAGCCACCATTAGCCTTGCCTCCCTGCCACCCACTCATCCCTCTTGGAAGTTCACTCACCCTATGACTCTTTGGCCAGTCGGAAGGACAACTTAGGATTTGACCAGATGTGTCTACAAGTCCTCTGAGACCTGCCAGTGCTATTAACACCCTTTCCCAGACACTTCACAGTCATTGTCTCTCCTTTGAGGGAACATGAAGAAGAGACTTCCACAGCTTTCACAACCAGTGACAAGATGAAGCACAGTACTTGAGCTGTGGAAAATGAGGTCAGATTGGGAACTTGGTGGTCAGGAAAACCTACTGACAGTTGATTTTTTGCATCCCTGTGGCAAATACTTTCTCAGCTTGACTAACAGGGTTACAAATCTGCAAATACACTGGTTTAACACATCTGGGTAATTGTGTGTGTGTGTGTGTGTGTGTGTGTGTGTGTGTGTGTGTGTGTGTGTGTGTGTACATGGTTTTATGGGTGTATGCACCTGTGTGAGTGGATGAACATACACGAGGAAGACAGAGGAGGATGTCAGGTGTCTGTCTCAGTCTCCACCTCATGATTTTGGAAAATGGGTTTCACACTGACCCTGAGCTCACTGACTCAGGTTGGCCAGTGAGACAGCGCATCTGGCCCACAGTGCTTAGGCTTTTAACTGACTGAGCTTTGTCTCCAGGCCAGCACCTCTTAGTGGTTTTGGATTTGTTTGTCCTGAGTCAGAATGGTTGTCCTTTTCAGGCCTGACCTAGGCACTGTCAGGGAGAGTTAAGCACATGACACAGAGATCACAGAGGACACATTGCTGCAAGCTAGCTGCTACTGCACAGACACCTACTGACCTCTCCAGGCTCAGGGTCAGCTGGAGACACTCAAGCCATTCCCCAGGGTCTCTTTCTCCTCACAGCACACTAGCACAGGAGGATGCAGGCTCTTTCTCTGAGTGTTCTCAGAGCTACTAATTGGTTTAAACTTTGGAAGCATTAGCTTCACAGGCCTTGAGTGATGTGTTTAATTTTCTCTTCAGCATTCAGAAACTGTTATGCAGCCCTTTTGAGCAAAAAGTCTCCCTCATCATCATTCCAAAGACTGAGCACTGTCTCCATGGAGGCTGCACTGGTGACTGGAAGCTCTGGGCCAGAGGGAGTGGAAGCTGCAGGGCTAGGGGTACAAACTCTGGGGCTGGGGGAGAGATGGAAGCTCTGGGGTAGGGTGGGAACTATGGGGCTGGGGAGGTGGAAGTTCTGGGGTGGGGTTGGAACTGTCGGACTGGGGAGGTTGAAGCTCTGGCTGAGGGAAAAGGCTTAGTGGAACCTTCCTGAGTCTGGCAACTTTCCCCTTTCCCAAGTTGTCTGCTGCCGAGTATCCTTCAGCTGACACAAATCTTCAGCAGACACATCCTTGAGGACAGTCCAGAGACTAGGAAGACCGTCTCCTGCCTGTCATATTAGGTTCTCTCATATTTGTTGGCTGGAGCTGTGCCTCTGAGTGCTTGACTCTGCTCTCCTCCTCCTTCTATGTCAGGGCGTTAGAATCTACCCACTATTTCTACACCTCTGCTGTGTTCTTGTCTTTCTCTTTCCCTACTTTCATACAGTCCAGGGCACTGTTAAGCAGATTAAGGAGAGAGAGTCATGTCATAGCCCAGAGAGGAGACTTCCTACTCACTAGAAGCAGTTGAAGAAGAATTGACTGCTAATCACCCTTATTTTCTATGTGCATCTAGAACTCTGTCCTAGTCTCTTACACCTGAGATTCACCAGATCCTACATTCCCATCAAGCAGCCAGAGTGTCTTGTAGGGTGGAGAACATCAAGGCTCAGTGGTCACCTTTTAGTAGACATTCCTATTTATTATGTACTTATCCCTGAAGTCCAGTCTCTGCTTCATCAAGCACCCACTATTTCAGTCTTTAGAACATTTGCATACTTACTTACTTGTTATGTAATATCAACATTTAGGTGTTTCCTTGGCCAGTCACATGCAGGACAATTTGGATTCAAGGAATGCTGCATCTTTCTCTGGCTAAGAAACCTGCTCCAACCTCTATCCAGGGTTCCAAAAGTGAAATGCTTCTCAGGAGGGGGTGAAAGATTTCTATAGTAACTTCACACACAATCTGAGGATCATGCCCTTTATTTCCTATGCTCTTTACTGTTTTGTTTCTACACTAATAATCCTGTCCTACTTTCTAACTTCTCCATTCTTCTTCCTCTAGGTTCTTCTTCTATTCTAAAAACTCTTCTCCTTTAGGAGTCTTGAAGTGATAAAGATATTTCTCTCATTGGTCAAAACCACATTCTTATAAGAAACAATAAAGAACTGAGCCGTTTACCTTGGCAACACAAGGATCCAAGGCCATAGAAGCAACATTGCAACCATACAGGAAAGACACAGTGCTCAATGATAACTTTAAGACACAGATTTGTTGTTAGTAGACTGGCAAGCAAAGAATTGGCATGATTTTCTTAGTAATCTTGGTAGGCATCTGTGACTCTGACCTTGTGTAAGCTGTGAAGTTTTCTTTTTACAAAAAGCCTTTAGTCTAGCTTGAACTTGATCTGAGGTGAAAGTGAGCTGACTATGTGAAATAGTCTGAGCAAGAGAACAAGGCAGGCTGTTAAGTGTCCACAGTCCTTGTGGGACATATAGATCCAGTTACAAAACATGTCCCAGTATATATTCTATATATCAAAAGTATATAACTAAATGAAAAGTCATCTTCCGGGCCATCTACAGTTATAAGTGCCCAGAAAATGATTAATATACTGTAGTGCTATGGGAAGAATCTCCAAGCTGTAATGTGAGGGAAAGAGCTCTTCACAAGAATAGCTGACACATCCAGAAGGCAATATTCCTTATTGTCTTGCAGATGAGGTTGAGCTATGAATCTCTGATGACAATATTCTCCATTGCCTTGCTTAATAAGGTATGTCCCTCAAGAGATAAGCTATCTCTGATGGATTGGCCCCTGAACTCTCATTGCATAATTCTGTGGTCAGTTTAGTAAGACATCATCCTCACTCCTCAGGGACTGGGTGATCTTATGGTGCAAGGTAATTAGGGCAGTGACACAGTGGTGAGAGAATTATAATTAAGAACAACAGCACTCAAGTATAACTTGACAAATGAGAGATGGCTTGGGCTGGATCTGCATGGGTGTAAGGGAAGTACAGCCCCAGTCATTTCCTAACTGTCTTCCACTTTCCGGTGAGAGAGATAAATGCATCTTTCTGTTCAGATTCCTGGAGATGAAGACTTCTCTTCTTTTCAGTAAGTCTCACAGAGGACCACTTCCTTACACAAGCAGTTCCAGGCTTTTACTCTGGACACACAAGCCACAGAACACAAAGAGGCAGGAGATGCCAAGAAACAGCATCATCATCCCTTAGTTCCCTCGGCATTGCTCCCATAAAAGCTATGGACATGCTTCCCAAATGCATAGTGGTGTTTTTGCTTCTCAGTTTATAAATGGAAAAAACAGACTGAGGCTTATATCTGAAGAGGATAGCTAAGAAAGAGGATTAGCCTCCTCTTTGTGTGGAATGATAAGTAGTAATGGGTGAATTTTTGTACTTGGATAGATTACCATGGAGCTCTCAACAGAACTATCACAATTTCTTTAAGCTCAGAGGGGAAGAAGAGCGAAGGCTGGGAGATCTGTGCTTATTGGCAGTTGACATTCTGTAGTCATTATATACAGTCTCAGGTCCCTTTCATAGTCATTTTTGATTTATGAAAAGTCACTCAGAATGATCGCTGATGTGCAGTCTCCAAGAAATGAGTTATGCTTGACTCTTTATGGATATGTGTCTGAGCCCCTGTGTAGATTAATACTATTTCAGAGTACATAAATCTCTTAAGGCAGAAAGTCACAAATACATCATCGCAACTTTTTGTTGTAACTTTTGAGGTGTGAATCACATGGACAAGACTAAGCAGTGTGGTGACTTTCCTATGCATGTTGTTAACATAAAACAGAGGCAACAGCAACAAATGGTTATAAGATCAAAAGATTGACAGATGAAAAGTTTGAAACACAGGGGATTCTTGACGGCCAATAAAAATGAAAAGGTATTTGAGATTTTATTCTTGGTCATCTTTTATTAATAATGTTAATAACAGTATCAATAATTCATAAAATAAAATACATTTAAACTTTAAATATATAACTTGATGAAGATTAATAGCATTAGATATTTTACTATTACATATTTTACTATTACATGAGAAATCAAGGTTTAGAAACTTTAAGAGGCCCAATGAAGTTTTATTACTAGAATATGAAATATACATAGCTTAGATGTTTTGAAACTTATTTGTTTTGAAATTATTTGTTGTGAAGGGTCAGTAGGAAGGCTTGCATTACTGACTTTAATGAGATCTGACTCTAAAATTGTAAGGCACTGAAAGAGCTTTTCTAATGATAATAAGTCAAAATAGTATAGATATATAAAGGAGCAACATAAGATATGGATAATATTATCAGGGTTTGAAAAGTGCTGTGAGTTATTATACAGGAGATGGAACTGGGATATGGATTTTAGTGGATGAGAGGAATCAGTTCACATAAAGGATGGAGGAGACAGGAGCACAAGAGTTCCATGTAATGTAAGTCTGTGTGATTATATAATTACAATAGTGTCACAATGGTGACAGCAAGACATATGTGTAACTGGAAACATACAACTTCTAAAAAGGCAACTCAATGAGGATAATCTCAAAACATGGCATAGCTGCCTGTGATTTATTCCATGTATTTATTACATTCACCAAAATGTTTTACATATAGGAGTAACCTAGTAATACTTGAATTTTAGGAAGATCTTGTGACTTCAAGATTGAGAGTTGACTAAGGTGACACATAACAAAAAGAACTGTGTAATTGGAAAATTCAGGTAAGAGAAACATGGGATTTATATGCAGGCAGTGAGATTTGGAGCAGATAGAACAAAAAGAGTGACTGTGGGTTGTTGAAGTAAAGCAAATGAGAATTGTAGGAGGGACAAAAGGCATCAGCTTTAGAATAAACAAAAAAGAGTTGGAAACTGGACACATACTTATTTCTTCACAAAACATTGATATAAGGTAGAAAGATGACATTTGGAAAGGCTGGGCAAGCCACCCAGTTTTGAATATTGAGTGTATGGACTTTAGGAAGCAAACTGAGAAATAGATTTATGCCTCACAGAGATATTTTTTGTACCGAAGATAAGCTTGGAATGAACTGAAGCATAGTAACTAGTTTTAAAAATGCAGTGGATTAGTCAACAGAGGCCAGAGGAAGGGTAGAGATCCTGAAACCCTGGAAACAACCCTCAATGAGGTGGAGAACATTGTGGGATGCAGCCTAGCTCAGAGACAACTACTGAGTATATGTGTCCTGAGGCTATAGGAGATGAGTGGCAAAATGACAGGTGACAGTCTTCAGCACTACCTACACAGTCAGTAAAGACAATTCTTTACAGTTGACAGTTTCAAAGTCATTGAATATATAACTCATCGAATGACAGGGTTAACATGTCTCTCAAGGCATCTGAGTTCAGTGTTTGCTCTTTTCTTACATTACAGCTAGATTACACCTGCTTCAGATATGTGGAGAGCTCATCAGAAAAACATCTGTATCCAGAAAGGGTTTTCTTCATTGAGTCTAATTTTATTCCCTGTTGTTGCAGATTAAGTCACCTGTTGTTCTGATGAACATGGTAGCCTGAACTGCACAGTGTCTTAGCATATCAAAAATGGAGAAGCCATGGCTTGGGTGTCTTTTCACTCTTCTTTCTCTGTGCTGTTGATCATGTCCCTAAGCAATTCTAGCTGGAGGCAGCCCCAGCCCTCTTTCTTCCTAGTAGGCATTCCAGGCTTGGAGGAAAGTCAGCACTGGATAGCGTTGCCCCTGGGTGTCCTTTACTTCCTAGCTCTAGTGGGCAATGTGACTATTATCTTCATCATCTGGACTGACTCATCCTTGCACCAACCCATGTACCTCTTCCTGGCCATGCTTGCTGCTATTGACCTGGTCCTGGCCTCTTCCACTGCACCCAAGGCCCTCACAGTGCTCCTGGCTTATGCTCATGAGATTGGGTACATTGTGTGCCTGACTCAGATGTTCTTCATCCATGCCTTTTCCTCCATGGAGTCAGGCATACTTGTGGCCATGGCTCTGGACCGCTATGTTGCCATCTGCCACCCTCTGCGCCATTCCACAATCCTGCATCCCGGGATTATAGGACGCATTGGGATGGTGGTGCTGGTGCGGGGATTGGTCCTCCTCATCCCCTTCCCCATCCTATTGCAGAACCTTGTCTTCTGCAGAGCCACTGTCATAAGCCATGCCTACTGTGAGCATATGGCTGTGGTAAAACTTGCCTGTTCTGAAACCACAGTGAATCAAGCCTATGGGCTGTCAGTGGCACTGCTGGTGGTTGGGCTAGATGTGCTGGCCATCGGCATCTCCTATGCCCTCATTCTCCAGGCAGTGCTGAAGGTCCCAGGGGGTGAAGCCAGGCTCAAGGCCTTCAGTACATGTGGGTCTCATGTTTGTGTCATTCTTATCTTCTATATCCCTGGAATTTTCTCCTTCCTCACTCACCGCTTTGGGCACCATGTTCCCCATCACGTCCATGTTCTGCTGGCCACACTCTACCTCCTTGTTCCACCTGCCCTCAATCCTCTTGTTTATGGGGTGAAGACTCGACAGATCCGCCAGCGAGTGCTCAGGGTGTTCTACATAAAAGTATCAAGTTGACCACATCCTAATCACTGGCTGCAGAGGCCCCTGCCAAGGACTCAGTCAAGAGTTTATGGCCAGCATGGAGTGTATGAACAGAAGTCATTCTACAATATTCCTTCTTGATCCTAGTTGTCTGTGTAAAGAATACCCCCAGGCACGTGGCTCAACTGTCTATTGAGATTTATCTGAATAACTAAGTTTATAAATATTTCTCATTTCATCTAAATATTCTTTCCAACCCCAGCAATGCTCCACTCCTGATAGAGGGATTGGGAAATAGAAGTAAGGCAGCTCTGGCTATGCCATCTTTCCTGCTTTCATCCAATAACTGATTACACAACACTATCTAGAATGAGAAAGGTGAGTTTTAGCCTGGCGTGCTGTTCAGAGTATCTTCAAAATCTCTAGGTTAATGCAATAAAATGCAGATCAATGGCCCCTGTGTGACAAATAGTCCTTTAAAGCAGCCAAAATATTCACAATGTGAAATAGCATCACTCACTGTAACATAGGATGTAATTCATTTATTTAAAATACGTGTAAATGAAGTAGGTACTGTATGGAAGTTATCCTTGGAATAACAAGGTATTTTAAGTAAGATTTATGTTTTTATATGGTGAATTTCTTTTTTAAAGTTGTTTTGTGCTTTAAAATGGTTGCATTTTTTGCTTAGTATAATACCAAGACAAAGAATTCAATACATCTGGTTTTTTGTTTTGGGTTTGTTGTTGTTGTTGTTGTTGTTTTCATTTCTAAAGCAATCTTATTTTATCAATCCCAGTACCCTCTCTCTCCCATCCTCTCACCCCCTCCACTTTCTCCCAGTCCCACTCAACCCCCCATCCACTCCTCAGAGAGTATAAGGCCTCCCATGGGGAACCATCAAAGTCTGTTACATCATTTGAGGCAGGACCAAGGCCCTTCCCCCTGTATCTGGGCTGAGCAAGGTGTCCCTCCACAGGGAATGGGCTCCAAAAAGCTAGTTCATGCACTAGGTCGGATTGGGGGAAAGACAGAGATGGAGAGCAAGGAAAGAGATACCTTGATAGAGGGAATCATTATGGGGTTAGTGAGAAACCTGGCACTAGGGAAATACCCATGAATACATCTGTTTTATAAGTATTAATTTAATAAAACAAATACCACATGCTCTCTATCTTCTGTAGTTTCTAGCTACAAATCTTCAGAGAGAATATATTCTGAGTTAACTACAGGAACCAGAAAAGTAAATAGGGACCATGAAGCAACAAGAGAAAATGACACAACTATATTTTATTTAAAACAAATTATATACTTAATTTAAAAATGAAATATTTCTTTAATTAAAATTATAAGTTTATTTAAAAAACAAACCTTAGACTCCTAATAAATTACAGATGTTCCTGATTCAGGAAGCTCCTGGCATCTAAGGTTACAATGTTAGGCTTGCAGTAATCCTGCTTGAGTGATTCCTCCTCCTGACTGTGTTTGACACTAAGTCTCCACACACCTCCCCATCTCTTCTTCATATATTCTTGGTTCTAAGCCAGTACTAGCAGCTCCTAGAGCAGTGGTTCTCAACCCTCCTTATGCTGTGAACCTTTAATACAGTTCCTCATGTTGTGATGACCCCATGAAATAACTATAAAATTATTTCTGTTGCTACTTCAAAACTGTAATTTTGCTAGTTATGAACTATAGTGTAAATATGTGGTTTTTATTGGTCTTAGGTGACTCCTGTGAAAGGGTATTAGATCCCTGAAAGGATTTCTTTGCACCCCCCCCACACACACACACAGGAGTTGTGACCCTCGAGTTGAGAACCACTGTCCTAGAGGTTGCATCACAATTCCTACCTATGGCAGCTGATTGCACCAATTAAACCAGACTTTAGGAGTCACTGGTGGGAATTTTCATGCTCTGAGTTCCATTTAATCACTTTTTTCTTCACTGTCACATAGGGTAAGGCTGTTTGAGGTATCTAAATGGGGAGCTACAGCACATTCTTCATGGACTTAGATGAGAAAGCACAGAAGACAGAGTGCTGTATGGGAAGATCCTGGGTAAGGGAAAATAATGAAAGAAAATTAAAAAGAAACAGGACATTCTAAACAGAGAGCATATATATTTGAAAGCAATTATTTCTAATCTTAAGAATGTAACTATTTCAAGATTAATTATTCTCTTAGATAAATCTGTTTAAATAAGGATGCAAGGCAGGCAGACTTCCAAAGTGGTTGCATGACAATGAACACATTTTAAACTGAATGCCATTCAAATTTTGAAATATATATTATAGAAGCTAGAAAGATGGCTAGTAGGTGAAGTGTTTGTACAGTGGTTCAAATGAGAAGGACCCATAGACTTATAGACTTGAATATTTGGTCCCTAATTGGTGGAACTGTTTGGAAAGTATTGGGTGTGTCCCTGTTGGAGGATGGATGTCACCGAAGGTGGGCTTTGAGGTTTCTAAACGCTTCAAAAGCCCAAGCTGTTTCCAGTTATCATTATGTATTTATAGATAGATACATAGATACATAGATAGATAGGGATAGCTGTCTTCCTCCTGCTTGCAGATCAAATGGAAACTTTCAACTTTTACTCTAATGCCATTCCTGACTATGTGCTGTCATGGTCTCCACCATGATGGCCCTAGATTCACCCTCTAAAATTGAAACCAGAATAAACTCTTTCTTCTACAATTGCATTGGTCATGGTATCTCTTCACAGCCATAGAAAAGTAACTAATACAGCTTCCTGCGCATGTCAAGCTTCAGGTTCCTAGAACCCGTGTAAAAACCATCTGTAACTCTAGCGCTAATGGGATGAAACTGGCGAATCCTACAAGTTTGCAGGTCATTCATTCTAGCCAAAATGGTAAGCTTCAGATTCAGTGAGAGGTGCTGCTTCAAAAAGTAAGGTAATGAGAGAGAGTGTAAGATGCAGACACCTGACATTGATCTCTGGCTTCCCAGATGCAAAGAGACCTCCCCTCAGTCATAAACACACAAACACACATATAACACACACACGCACGCACGCACACACACACACACGCATACACACACACACACATTTATATATGCCATGCTCTTAGCCCACTGAACAGCACTACCTAGTCACTCAATACTCTGTAGTGTCCATTGTTTGCTGGGTCATCAGACGGCCAGTGCTGGATCTAGTGTTACCACCACCCAATATCACAAGAGAGTATCACGCCATTACACTACCAGAAAAGACCATAATTCAAAATCTGAAACTTCTACAACATACATATACATTCACACTGTCACAAGGTCAAGATTTTATTATCTTCTCTTTCTGCAGTATTTACATATATTTCAATTAACTAATTTTATATTTTAATTAATATGTAATATTTGTACATATTGTAAAGATGGGATGTTTTAAGTGTATATTGAACAGTGATCAACTCAGAGAAGTCTGCATATCCAACACACTAGGTAGTAATCTCATTTTTCTTTTTCTCTTTTTCTTTTTGAGATTCTAATATAATTGCCACATTTCTCCGTTCCCTTGCTTCCCTCCAAACACTCATATATACCTTTGCATGCTCTCCTTCAGACTCACAGCCATTTTTCATTAATGTGTATATGAATAAGTTCCTAATTATAATCTGCCCATATGTAAAATGTTGTGTGTACATTTTCAGGGCTGCCAGTTTGGCTTTGGACAACCAATTGATTTCTCTCACTGGAAAAGACCACCTCTCTCACTCACAAATTTCCTCAGTTGCCTTAGTCCTTTATCTGGCCTCATTGGTTTTTACCCATCCACTTTGGCCTGTCCATTAATGTCATTGGGAGAAAACTTCTAAATAGTTGAAGATATTTTACTATGAAAAACAAATTCTGGAGTTTTCATGGTAGAAAAACTGTGGGTACACTTTATCAAGCACTGCTGAAGACAAAGGCTTAAGCCATGGACAGTAGGACAGAAAGACAAATGATCTCACTTGTACCCAGGATGGGTAATGAATAGACAAGGCTGATGTTAGAAACTGTATGAAAATTTTCCAAGCTGGGACTGGAAAGATACCTCAATAGTGGTTTCTACTCTTTCATAGGACCCGTGTTTAGTGCCCAGCACCCATGTGGGACTTAACAACCGTCTCTAATTCTATGCCCAGGATTTGATGCCCTTTTCTGGCATCCACAGCCTGGCAGGCAAAACCATTACACACATAAAATAAACTATTTTAATTAAAAAATTCAGAGTCTCTTCTGATCAGATATGGTATAAAATGAGACCACCCTGGGCTATGGACTGGTGGAGTATAAGAGACAAAAAAGAGGGGGAAAGCATCTAGGGAGCCAGTGAAAGGTACATTCGCCAAGAATTGGGTTGAGATGTTCAGGATGAAGCATGCCACAGGAAGAACCACACATCTCAGACCACTGTCTGTGTTTTCTCTAAATTCTTCCTTTGTGGCACAAAATCCAGGCAGGGCTCTGCCACATGAGTCAGACAGGAAAGGACTCTGTGTCCCTTACAAATTCTGCAGATGTTTTCCTACACACCATGAAAACTTGTTTACATCTTGTCCATTGCAATTTTCCCTTTAGAGAAGCAATAAAGAAAGGTATTTGTAAGTGAATGCTTTTCATGCTGCCTAAGATGTTTGTAAACTCATAGTCAAAGGTCACTTAGGATTTAAAATTTTAATTTAATTTAAAAATTATTTTCTATATTCCTAGTACTTATTAACAGTTCTAAAAGCTCTGAGTACCTCTTACAACCTCAGCAAGTTCTGGATCCCCTGCTTGATCTCCCTGGTTCTCACTCCATAAACAATGGGGTTCAAAGCTGGGAGGATGAGGTGATGCAGGATGTTGGGCAGGATGGGGACATCCGGGGGAATCCTCTCCCTGGCCAGGTTAGTGATGACCAGCACCAGCAGGACTGTGCTGAAGAAGAGGATGAGGATGAAATGGGAACCACATGTGCTCAGGGCCTTGGCTACAGCTCCCTCAGCTTTGATCCGGAGCACAACATTGAAGATAATAGAGTAAGAAATAACAATGAGGATGAGGTCAGAGCCCAACAAGGTCCAACCTGCTACAAGCTGGTATAGTTTATTGAAGGTGATGTCATCACAAGAGAGTTTGAACACTGACAGGTTGGTGCAGACACAGTTCTTTATGATGTTTTGAGCACAGTACTTCAGTCTGGCAGAAAGGATGGGGACAGGGAGAGAAAAAAGGGCATTCCGGCTTATGATGAAGATGGCAGCCATAGCCACAAACTGGTCAGTGATAATGGATGGGTACTGCAGAGGCTTGCAGATGGCCACATAGCGGTCATAGGCCATAACCATGAAGGTGCAGGATTCCATCGTCAGGAAACTGTTCATGACGAACATCTGGAGGCAGAGAAGCTGATGGATTTGCTGTCAAACCAGAAGATGGCCAGGACCTTAGGTATGACAGTGAGGCAGAGCACAATGTCCAGCATGGAGAGGAGGCTGAGCAGGTAGTACATGGGCTCATGCAGAGAGGCCTCCACCCGGATGGTGAAGAGATGGGTGGCATTGGCCCCCATAGCCAGGAGGAAGAGGAGGCTGAGGGGCAGGGAGAGCCAATGCTGCCAGGTCTGGTAGTTAGGGAAGCAGATGAGAAGGAATTCAGAGATCAGAGCTTCAGTGTTGTTGCTGGATAGTGCCATGGAAGAAATGCCAATCAAACCAGAAATCCAGAGAATTGTATACTGAAGGAAGTGAATGAACATATAAAAGATATGTTTTAGAAGGAGTAGAGCTCAAGTTTCCCTCATGCTTGAACCTGTCCCAGTGAAATAGCCATCAATATCACTACTACTTATAAAAAGCACTGTGCTGAATATTTTACATTAATTATATTAGTTTCCTTTTTTAAAAAATTACTTGTGGGGTGGGCTAAAGGTTGTCAGTGAAAGGCATCCAAAATCAACCTGGGCTTCCACAAGCACACACATGGGCAAGCACACATACACACATGCATGCATTTTTAACAATACTTTTAAAAAGAAAGGCTTTATGCATTCATTATTCTGGCCATCCCTATTGATCAATTCAATTGACAAAGGTAATGTGGACCAAACTGAAGTAACAGGAAGCAAAGTCCTTGGTGCCATCACAGATACAAAGATGACTTCTGTTTTAGTTTTTGTGGCATAAGGAATGAAATTTTCCTGAGAAATGGTGATAGAGGAAATAAGGAGTTTTAAAGACAAGAAAATTAACTTGTTATAGGCAAAGAAATCTTTTGTCTTTTTATTGAAAATAGATTTTTTTCATATTATGATCATGGTTTCACCTCCCCCAACTCCTCCCAGATCCGCACCCACATTCCTACCCACCCAAATCCACACCTTTTATTTTTCTATTTCTACCTCTTGCTAGAAAACATTCAACTAAAATAACAAACAAAAAACAGAGTAGGACAAAACCAACAAACAGGGAAAAAAGAGCCAATTAAAAAGCACAAGAAACACATACAGCTGCAGAGACACACACATTTGCACACAGAGAAATCCCATAAAAACACAAAATCTTAAGAAATGTGCATAGCATCCAGTTTTCCAACAATCATTCAAACTGTAGTATCACTGGAAATGAGAAAATTCAAGATTTCAAATGAAAATGTGCCTCTTATTGTACTGGAAGAAATTAAATAAAGAAGTATTGGCATGCAATATGGTGGCCGGGAAACAAAACATGTTTTAAAGTCTTAATTCTAGACTAAGAATTTTTTGTTTGTTTTGGTTTTGGTGGGGGGCTTGGGGGGGTTACAAGACAGGGTTTCTCTGTATTATTTTGGAGGCTGTCGGTCCAGCCTAGCCTCGAACTCACAGAGATCCGCCTGCCTCTGCCTCCCGAGTGCTGGGATTAAAGGCGTGTGCCACCACCGTCCGGCTAGACTAAAAAATTTTAAGTGGAGTTGATAACCATGATGTCAGAGGAGAAGGATATGCCATGGGACATAGCGCTGGAGAACACTGGAAAGGACCCTTCTGTAGGACCATGAAAAGTGACAAGTACAGAGTATGAGAACTATTCACATGACAATACTGTGCCCTTCTGTTAGGTATGTGGGTAATGTCACAATACAGAATAAAATAGCAAAATACACAGCATCTGCCTCAATATTGGCAAACTCGGCACAAGTATATGCAGATCTAAATGTCCTTAGTTGAAATGAACTCTTGTGCTTACAAGGCAAGTCCAACTGTCACTGGTTGATTCCTAGAACTCAAACTATGTTTCCATATAAGAAGAAAACTTGTAACTAGGACTGTCCTGAATGGGTTTGGTTTTTTGTTTTTGTTTGTTTGCTTGCTTGCCTGTTCGTTTGGGGTTTTTTGATTAAAAAAAAGATAAAAGCTTCACACTCTTAATGTGTCAAGTTCACTAATACTGCACACAGGATAAACAGACTTGCCTAAGCTTGGGGACCCCGGATCCCTGCACAGTTAAGATTAGCAATATATACGATGTGCATATAAAAGAAGACACTTTTTTTCTAATTTCCTTCTTTTGTTTGTTTTTTCTTTCTTATTTCAACCTGGTTTCTACTGTTTAAAATTGATGGGTTAAATTTTCAGAACCTATTTCTTACTTCCTCAAAATAGGAGGAAACTGTTTTAAAAAAGTAAACACACAAATGCCTAGTAGATAAGAGATACCCCTGTAAATGATAAGTAAAGATTATTAGACAAAGACGGTGAGTTTACCTTTTTGTAATTAAGAAAATTAATTACCAAAAAGATAAGCTGTTTCCAGATTTCCCTTAATTACAGTAGTAAGTGTAAGACATGAAATCTGGATGTTCAAAGGAGCTCCAATCTAGTTCAAGTCTAGCTACAAATGAACAGCAAACACTAGACCCTAGCTAACTAGCTAAGTTAACTGGCTTAGACCTTCTAGTCAAGCTTTTCCCCCACCCAAACTCTGCTAGTCTTGATACAGTCCCCACCCTAAAACAAAAAGTTTGAAGCAAAAAATTTTATCGACAGCCAACTTACCCAACAACCTGCAGACGTGATGAGGGTATGTGCCTGATAGATTTTAAAATAAATAGGAATGAAATATAGAACTGAAACCACCTGTGTTTTTTGTTATGACAAAAGAAAACATATGACCTACATGGAGTGTAAAATTGTAGCCTCCTGGTTGTTCGTTAATGAGGAAATAGAGGCAGGGTCATGTGTCCAGGGTTATGTTTTCCTCACACTCCTGCCCTCTGAGGCTAACACACGCCTTGGCAAATTTGTAAAATAAACTGCCTCACCTTTGCTACTCGTAGTCTGCAGTGATCTTATTATGAAGTGAGGATCTTTGTTTCTCACCATTGCTATTTCTGGTATTTATTACAATGCAATTATAACATAAATTGAATTTATTTATTCTTCTACCATAAGAATGTTTCTGTGGTTCATTATCATTGAAAACTTGGGCTTTGATAGTATTTTTTTTCCTTTTATGGACCACCATTTTTGTTTCCCTGTGATTGAATAAAAACCAATTGGTCTCACCATCCCTGGGGAACAGAAAGGGGATGAAATAAGGGGCCAGTGGGGGGCAGGGGAGGAGGGGAAGGAGAGGGAACAGGGATTGACATGTAAAACAAGATCTTTCCTAATTTAAATTAAAAAAGAATGGAAAAATATTTTCACAAATTCATGAAACAATAAAAAAATTGGCCAAGCTCTAAGAAGGGTAATAGTGATGACAGCAGCCAAAGAAGAGGGATCCAGGGACCTGTGGCAAGACACAGTGAAGGCCAACAGCCATTTAACCAGGGCAGCTGGAATCATTGATCCTACAAGCTTGCCCTGTGATACTCATCGATTCAGTGGGTTGTGGTGTGTATGAGAAGACATCAGACTGACTGCTGGGAAGACAACGGAAACAATTGTTTAAGAACTTTCATTTTTAGTATCCCAGGCTCTCAAAACGCAGATTAAATTAAATATCTTAGGGAAATCTATACATTGTAGGGCTTTCTGACAAAGCAAAAATTGAGGGGTTAAAAGTGGAGAAAGAACTATACAGTCGACTTCCTTTTTGAGCTGTGTGTGCACATGCAAGCATTAAAATGACGGTCAGAGGGAATCTAAGAGATAAGAGGGATGGGAAACATGCCCATATTTTCTAAGATTTTCCCTTCCACTGACCTCAAGTATGATTGCTCAGAGAAACTTGATCAGTTTGAATAAGTCAAAAAACAGTGCTTTCCAGGCCCCCAGTCTAAACAGTGAGCATCCTAGGATACAGCAAAAGCTGCTGTCTTCAGGGAGCTTACTTAATGAAGAAACTGAACCTGCAAGCATTCATATTGCAGCGGAGATGTGGGTGCTAGAATGGTGACTATTAAACCCTGGGAGAGAAAGATCACTGACTGAACCAGTGTGATATGGTTTAAAAGCTGGTCTCAAACAGATATGCATTCCTGTTCTGAATCACACACCCTACATGATTCCCAAAGTCTTGGTGTTCAGCTGTCTTATTTGTGAAATAAAGCAAAAAATATGCTTAACCAAAAGAAGGGAAAGGGGCTGTGATTTACTGAGGTCCTATTCAGGAGCAGAAGCAAGTTAGGACCATCTGAGTAGAATACAGGAAGAAGGGAAGAGAGAGGGCTGTGCTTTTAGGAATGGCAACAGCAGAAACACTTACCTAGTGGATGCTGAGTAATGATGAGGGATGAGACACTGAGACCTGGTAGTGCTGAATTCTATGGGGGAAATGATTGAGTAGACTCTCAGGTAGTTGCAGCCTTGGGGGATCTGTAGAGGTCATTCTAAATGTGTTCATAGATACTATAGAGAATCATGAGATTTTGAAAAGGGAACTGATAAGCTATAGGTGTTACTTCGGTCCATTCAGAATCCTTTACACTGAATGGCGTATAAACCACAAATGGTAATTACTAACAGTATGGAAATGAGTATGTGTAAGAGTAAGGTACTAGAAAATTCAGCATCTAAAGTGGGGGAGGTCCCATTCCCTGGAGCACAGATGACACCTCTCTCAGTGTCCTCACTTGGTAGGCCTAAGCTTACATAAATGTTGGGTCCACCAGCCACAGATAACTCAGCTTTATCTTAAGGAAGTCACTGTCAGGTCAGCGTGCCTTGTACAAGCATCTAGGTGCCTTGGCAGGGTCGGCACCTACACTCTAAGTCCTATTGAAAGAATTTTACCTCCTTGTCATACCAACCTCTAGACTCCCACTCACTCCTCAGTGTCTCCTTTGTGCTAATTCCCTGCCACACCTGAGACTCACCAACTTCAGAGGAAGCACTGCCTCTGCTCCTGGCTATTGGCTGCAACATAGTATCAGAGGCTCCTCTGTGTATCTATTCTCCCTGTTGGTCATGGAGTTAGTGCTCTTATTTGCTAACATAAAGTGGCCCTGTGGTCCATTTCCCAAGGGAAAAATTATAAAATGCATTGCAATTTTTATAAAAGGTCACAAAGACCAATAGCACTTGGAGAGTCTAAATAAATAAAGATGTTAAACAAGGTAAAATGTGCCAGAAACAGCAGGCTCACTTTGTGTGTAGAATCTAAAAGCACTGAATTCATGGAATCAGACAATAAAGTAGTAGTTACTAAGGGGTGAATAGCGGGGGAAATAGGGAGATGGAGGTTGAAGGGTCCAAGGGCTCAGTAAGGAAGGATGAGAAAACCCCAGAATTCAACACATAGCACATACAGCACATACACTGAGAATTTTTCACATTTTCTGTGCCAATGCTTGCTTGGTTTCTTCCTTCCTTCCTTCCTCTCTTCTTCCTTCCTTCCTTTTTTCCTTTCCTTTTTTTTTTTTGATAGTGCCTCATACCACAGTCACACTCCTGCTTCAGTCTCCTGAGAATTACAAATGTGAATCACTTCCACAAAGTATTCTCAGCGCGCGCACACACACACACACACACACACACACACACACACACACACACACACACACATACACGTACAGTCACACACGCAAAATCCCTGTGATGGGTGTATGGGTTATCTCCAAGTTAGCAGTCCATTCACTGTGAGTAGCTATCAAAACATCACATCATAACCCATGTAAATTATATACTACTACTATGGTGATGCTCAGGATTAAAGTCAGAACCTCATGGATACTAGGCACATGTTATGCCACTGAACTACACCCTCAATCCTAAATACATACAATTTACACTTAAGTCTTACAAAAAACATAGAAGGGATAAATGGAGGGATGATATCAAGGAGGGGAAGAACAAAGATATTAAGTGATTGTAGTGAAGATAGTTGATGTTTTTGTATATATAATTGAATAAAAATTTGAAACATGGAGAATTTAAATCATTTTTCGAATTCAAAAGTCACGTGGAGACCCACAGTCAACATTAGACAGAGTTCAGAGAATCCTGCAGAAGAGGAGAGAAAGAATTGTAGAAGCCAGAGGGGTCAAGGACACCACAAGAAAACTCAAATATCAGCTAAGAAGGGTTCACGGACTGAATCAACCAGGGAGCCTGCCTGGGACTGCCCTAGACACTCTGCATATGTATTACAGTTGTGTATCTTGGTCCTCTTGGGGGACTCCTAACAGTGAAACAGGGGCTGTCTCTACTATTTACTGGCTTTTGGTACCCTACTCTTCATATTGCATTGCCTTGTCCAGCATTAATACATGGTGAAGTGCTTAGTCTTACTGCAACTTAATATGCCATATTTTATTGATACTCATGAGAGATCTACCCTTTCCAAAACAGAAACAGAGGATGAGTGGATTGAGGTGGTGTGGGAACAGTGGTGGGTGAGGGATTGAGGAACCTGGAGGAGAAGAGGGAGGATGTCAAATAAACAAATAAATTAATTTTTTAAAAAATCAAGCAAAAGATATAACCATGATATGGAACCTCAACTCCAAGTCTCACTATGAAAACAGTGAGTGTAAAGTGGCATTTTCTTTTTTTTTTTTGGTAGCCATTTTTTAATTATTTTATTATTATTTTATTATTTTAATTTTAAATAGCTTGTTTTACATGTCAATCCCAGTTCCCTCTCCCTACCCTCCTCCCGCACCCCCCACCATTACCCCCCCCAGCCGCCCACCCTATTGCCAATTCCTTCCACATAGGGGACATCTAGAGTCTGTCATTTCACTCAGGGTAGGGTCCAGGCACTCCCCTAAGAGTCCAGGCTCAGAGAGCATCCCTCTTTGTGTTATGGACACACAATGTCTGTTAGTATTCGAGGGATAAACACTGATCCACTGCTCAGGGCCCCATAGGTTGCCCAGGCCTCCTCACTGACTCTCATATTCAGGGGATCTGGATCAGTCCCATGCTGGCCTCCCAGCTGTCAGTCTGGGGTCCAAGAGCTCTCCCCTGTTCAGATCAGCTGTCTCTGCTGGTTTTGCCAGCCCATTCTTTGCCAATTTGCTCATCGCTCCTCTCTCTCTGTCACTGGGTTCCTTGGGTTCAGTTCAGGGTTTAACTGTGGGCGTTTGCCTCTGCTTCCATCAGTTACAGGATGAAGGCTCCAGGATGGTTATAGACATCAAGTTCATTATCAGGAATGGGCATTTGAGGTGGTCTCTCCACTATTGCTTAGCTTGCCAATTGATGTCATCCCTTTAGATCACTAGAGGTCACACTGGTGCCTGATGTGTCTTCTAACCTATGATTCCCTCTTCCCCCTATTCTACCCCCCCCACTCAACCTTCTTGTTCCCTCATGACCTACTCTCTCTTCCTCTTCTCCCCCTCTCTTCTTCCCAGCTCCCACTCCCCCCCACCCCTCGCCGTGTTCCCCATCTGTTCAGAGGATCTTGCCTCAATCCTCTTCTCTTGGGTACCATGCATATCTCTTAGGTTCTTTCCTGTTTCCCAGACTCTCTGTCAGTGGAAGTGCAGACTGGCCTATCCTGATCCATGTCTAAAATCCATATATGAGTGAGTACATACCATGTTTGTCTTTTTGTGACTGGGTTACCTCACTCAGGATGGTTTCTTCCAGTGCTATCTGTTTACCTGCGAATTTCCGCCTTTAATCCCAGCACTCTGGAGGCAGAGGCAGGCGGATCTCTGTGAGTTCGAGGCCAGCCTGGTCTACAGAGCTTGTTCCAGGACAGCCTCCAAAGCCACAGAGAAACCCTGCCTCGAAAAAACAATAAATAAATAAATAAATAAATAAAGTGGCATTTTCATGAGAGCACTTAAGCAGAGTGCAGTCCATCATTCTGTAAAGAAGAGGAAGAATTAAACCAGGCATTCATTATCGTAAGTTTATTGGCCTAGCGATCTATGCAAGCCTTGTCACTAAGAACTTAAAGTTAACGGCATTTCACAAGAAAGTATTTAGCCTACCTGCTAGGGATGTGGAAGAAATGAATAGAAAGTTGGTCTAATGATCTCAGAAATGTACCCTTGTTGACAGTAGTTAGTTATGGAACTACAGAGTTCCTCAGGCCTCTTAAGCCAGAGACAATGCAGGAGGAAAGAAGACTCATTGACCAAAGAATACCCCTCTTTTGGCTAATGTTCACACACTTAGCATTTGCTTTTATAAAAGTGGGAATAAGTTTGGTGTAGTGACTCAGGCCTTTACTTCCAGCCCTTGGGAGACAAAGGCAGACAAACCTTTATAAACAAGGCCAGCCTGGTCTGTAAAGCAAGTTCCAAGACAGCCAGCACTTCATAGAGAGACCCTGCCTCAAGAAATAATAATAATGAAATAAAAATAAATTTTAAAAAAGCAAGTTTAGATTTAGGCAAACACTCACCTCCTGAAATAGCATATAGTTCTTACTCTATTCTAAGCAGCTTAGCTTCCTTTTCTGTGACTGTGACAGAAGCAAAGGTTTTTTTGGTTTACTGTCCACCAATGTGGGGAAGTCAAGATAGGAATTTAAAGCACTGATCATGCCACACCCATAGTGAAGATTACTACAAACCCTAATTAAGACAATTATCATTTATTTAATGATGAATACCCACATATAGGTAAATACATAGCATATTCATCTTTCTAGGTCTAGATTACCTCATTCAGGATGAACTTTTTCTAGTTCCATCCAATTGCCTACAAATTTCATGATGATGTTTTTTAAGAGCTGAGTCCACTGTATAAATGTACCACATTTGGACAGGATGGGGGCAGCCTTTATTTGTCTTATATTTCCACAATGAAGGAAGTCAGTTTCTTAAAAAAAATAAAAAAGCAAACAAAATCTCTTTAAAAATCCAATTTTTCTTTTAAAAGTTCAAAATCTCTCAATTGTGAGTTCTTATAAAAATCAAAATTAAGTTCATTTTTTAATCCATCCATTTGTTGAGGGACAGCTAGGTTGTTGCCAGTTGCTGGCCATAATGAATGGGGCATAAGTGAGCAAGAGTTGCTTTGGTAGGATGAAGTATCCTTTAGGTGTATGCCTAAGAGTGGTATAGCTGGATATTGAGGTAGATCAATTCCTATTTTCCTAAGGAACAACCATACTGATTTCCATAGTGGCTGTACACATTTGCACTCCCACCAGTGTTGGAGGAGTGCCTCCCCTTACTCCACATTCTTGTCAGCATGAGCTATTGATCTTAGCCATTCTACCAGATGGAAGATGAAATATCAAAGTCATCTTAATTTGCATTCCCCTGATGATTAAGGATGTTGAACATTTCTCTAAGTGTTTCCCAGTCATTTGAGGTTCCTCTATTGAGAATTCTCTATTTAGATCTGTGCCTCATTTTTCTTTATATATTTTGGATACTAGTCCTCTACTGGATGTAGAGCTGTTAAAAAAATCATTTTTCCGATCTATAGGCAGTTACTTCGTCCAAATGACAGTTTCCTTTACCGTACAGAAGTTTTTGGTTTCAATAGGTCCCATTTACTAGTTGTTGATCTTAGTGTTTGTATTAACAATATTTTGTTGATAAAGTCCTCTCCTGTGCCAATATATTCAAGGCTATTTCCTACTTTCTCTTCTATCATATTCAGTGTACCAGGTTTTATGTTGAGATCTTCGATTAATTTGGAGTTGAGATTTGTTCAGGTTGACAAGTGTGGATCTATTTGCCCCCTTCTACAAGCAGACATTAGTTTGACCAGGACCATTTGTTAAAGATTCCGTCTTTTTCCCAGTGTATATTTCTGGCTTCTTTATCAAAAAATCAGGTGTCCATAGATGTGTATATTTATGCCAGAGTCCTCAATTTTATGCCATTGATCAACGTGTTCATTTTTTATGCCAATACCATGCTGGTTTTATTACTATAGCTTTCTAGTACACCTTGAAATTAGGAACAGCAATACCTCCAGCACTTTTTTTCTTGTTCAGGATTACTTTAGCTATCCTAGGTTTTGTTTGTTTGTTTTTCCATTATACAGCTAAAAACTGTCCTTTCAAAATCTGTGAAAAAATTGTGTTGGAATTTCCATGGGGATTGCATTGAATCTGTATGTTGCTTTTGGAAGAATGGTCTTTTTTTTAAGCTATGTTAATCCTACTAATCCATGATCATGGGAGATCTTTCCATTTTCTGATATCTTTTTCAATGACTTGAAGGTTTTTTATTGATTAAGTTTTTTCATCTATTTTGCATCACGACTGCACTTTCCTCTCCCTCCTCTCTTTTAATCAAATTGATGATTACCCTAATGGTCATCAGAGAGCCTTCATCCAGTAATCTGATGAAAGCAGATACAAAGATCCATAGTCAAGCACTGGTCTGAGCTCCAGGAGTTCTGCTTAAGAGAGTAAGGAGAGATTGTAGTAGCCAGGGGTCAAGGTTGTGATAGAAAACACACAGAGACAGCTGACCTTGATTTTTGGGAATTCACAGACTCTGGACCAAAAGCTAGGAAGCCTGCATGGGACTAACTTGAGTGCTCTGTATGTATGTGACAATTGTGTTGCTTGGCCTGTTTGTGAGGCTCCTAGCATTGACACCAGGATCTGTCTCCAGTGCTTGAGCTGGCATTTGGGAACCTATTCCCCATGCTGGGTTGCTTCATCCAGCCTTGATGCAGGGGTAGGAGCTTAGTCCTGCCACAACTTGATATGCCATGCTTTGTTGACTTGAAGTTTTTATGATACAATTTTTCACTTGCTTGGTTAGAGTTACCCCCACAAGATATTTTATATTATTTGAGGCTATTGTGAAAGGTCTTTATACATGAATTTCTTTCTCAGTCAATTTGTCATTTGTATAAAGGAGGTTATTGATTTTGTGAGTTAATATTTTTATCCAGCTACTTTGCTGAAAGTGTTTATCAGCTGTAGGAGTTCCTCAGTGGAATTTTTAGTGTCACTTAGGTATACTATCATATCTTCTTCAAATAATGATACTTTGACTTCTTCCTTTCCAATTTGTATTCCCCTTGATCTCCTTTAGTTGTCTTATTGCTCTGACTAAGACTTCAAGTACTGTATTGAATAGATATGGAGAGAGTGGACAACTTTGTCTTGTTCCTGATTTTAGTGGAATTATTTGAGTTTCTCTCCATTTAATTTAATGTTGGTTATAGGCTTGCTGTCAACTGACTTTACTATGTTGAGATATGTCCCTTGTATCCCTAATCTCTCCAGGACTTTTATCATAGGTGGTGTTGGATTATGTCAAAGGCCTTTTCTGAATCTAATGAGATGGTCACGTGTTTCCTACCTTTCAGTTTGTTTATGTAGTGTACTACATTTGTTGATTTTCACTTATTGAACAATCCCTACATCTCTGGGATGAAGCCTTCTTGACCATAGTGGCTGATCTTTTTTATATGTTCTTAGATTCAGTTTGCAAGTATTTTATTGTATATTTTTGCATCTGTGTTTGAAAGGGGCCAGCTCTCCCTCACAGCCCCCAGAGAGGGGCAGGAAAATTTCTCCTGCATCTGTACACCATTGATATCAGCATTCCTGAGCTACTCATGCAAGGGGAAGCCTTGAGTGACATCTCAGTGCAGCCCTAGGACATCAACACAGCTTCAGCTCAGACCATGGACATCCACATGGCCTTTGGTGGTAACACAGACCGTGGACATCAACCCAGACCCCAGCTGAAGTAGGGCCACAGATCCAAGCATCTCTTCTCTTTCTCTCCCCTCTCTCTACCATGTACTTGCTCATCACAGTGGTGCCCACCCATCCATGCTGGGAGGTGATGAGTGGGCCTCTACTAACCGTGCTTTAAAAACCAATAACTAATAATTCGCTATACATGAAGAACTAAATGAATGTTATTATAACTACATGTGGTGGCCTATATCTCTAGGTCTAGAACTTGGGAAGATGAGACATGAGGATATCAATTTTGAGACCAACCTGAGCTATTAAATGAGTTCCAGGCATCATGGCAAGACCCTGCTACAGTAATTAAATGAATAAGTAAACTTATTATATATTTAATTTGTATACTAAACATAGTTCCCAGACATATACTGATAAAGTTATATATTGTGAAATACTAAGGATATATGCTGTCTGGATAAACACTTGACTTATGTCATTGGCTAGATAATGACTTTAAATATAATCAGAGAAAAAGAAGTTTTAGTGTCTTTTATTTATTAACCACTAAAATCCCCATATGCTATATAATCAGGAAGTACAGAATCCTCATGAAGCTCCTGGTCCACCCCACTAAGGTTTAGAAATCCCTCAGTGATTTCTGAGAAGAGTTTTCAGCCCTCTTTCAAACAAGAAACAGCAGTGGAGAACTGGAATGCCTCCTGTACTGCTATTCCAGCTCTTAGCCACATGAAGGCACTGTTGCCTTGCCAATAATGTAGAGAGTCTCCTTTCTGGCAATAATGCTAATATTGTTCAGCTTCTGTGGCTGTGCAACTTTGATGTCCCAAACTTGAAGGTCACAACCAACCTGCAGAAGCAAAGTGCCCCTTAATAGATTTCCTGCTAACTGACAAAATGTGGATCCTGGGAACCTAGATCAGAGGTTAAGAGCATTTCCTGCTCTTCCAGAAGACCAAACTTCACTCTGCCTGGTAACTTATGAGAAAACTGTGTGATACTCAGTGACATCACTTGGGCTCTAGCTTTGTTAAAGTTAATTTCTATGGTATTTAACATTGAAGAATGGATGTTGGAAAAATTAGAAAAAAGAGGAATACTCTTGAAGTTAATTTTGTGGTTTACAATATAAAAATTAATTGCAAAATTCCCAAACTGGGTTGGCTCTGTTAACCAGCATGTGCCTAGGATATAGAATGTGTTAGGCAAGCTTTCACTGAAGAACCTCATAGTCAGATTTTTCTCAACTCTCTTCTATCCAAAGTATCCTGTCCAACACAGAACACTATGTATTAATATATTCCTTGTCAAGCTGAGACACAGCCATAAGTACCTGCAGGGTGTGGTCTCTAGGGTGGGATGGAGAGCTGTTTGTATGCTTGGCTGGGTGTTTGTTTGTTTGTTGTTGTGTTTTTTTGTAGGGAGACCATTTGGATGTTTTTTGCTGTTGCTCTTTCTGAAAAACAACATTGGAGAGTTTCAATATAGCTACCAGGCTGACTTTAGGCTGACTTTGAACTCTGGCTCCTCCTTCCTCAGCCTCCCAAATATTGGGATTATAGTCATTTACCACCACACCCAACTAAGGGGATCATTTTACAAGTTATAGGTGTACATTCTGCAGAAAATAAAAATACCACTGTTCACCCTTAAAAAAATGTGAATGACTACATTGGGTGAAAAATAAAAATTTAACTACCAGAGAGAAATTACAGAAAAATTAATATTGAATTCATGTGAAAAAGCTTTCCCATAGGGACTTTTCTAAGCAAAGTATCTTTGCCTATCTGAAACTTCTCCTCTGAAACAAGGAGAGATGGATTACTGACCAGCTTGTCAGAGCTTTCTCTGACCTCCTGTACCCACCATCCAATGAACAAGCTAAAGTCACCATATCTGCCTTTAATCCATCCCTACACCTTAACACACTGTAGGCAAGAGGAAGTGTAACTCACCTGATATCTCCCATTCACACAAGGAAATGGACTCCTTGTACAAAAGCCAATGACTGAAAGGTCGCCCAGGAGGTGTCTCCTTGTGAGCTCAGACTTGAGGTACTAATTCATCCAGTTCCTGTAGCTCCCACACCCTTCCTTTATTTTCTGTTTAGTAGAGGCTTGTGAAGGAAGATCCCTGTCTGCTGTATCTCCTAGCTGCTCTCCTTGCTTATCCCTGTATGCCTTACCCTCCTCCTTTGACCCTGGAGCTCACAGATGAGTCTGCCGTCATAGCAACCCAGCCCAGCCTTTGGTTAATAAACCATGAAAGTCATATGAGTTTTTATTCTTACCATTTCCTAGACCCAGATGACTTGGGAAGCAAAGTCTCAGAGGATAAAGAGCAGAGGCTTTAGGAAGTCTGTTTATGGAACACCTAGTAAATTGGAATGTGCATCAGGGAATGGTTTCAAAGTAAAATAGAAAGTATAGGACCTGGTAGAAAAGGCTGACACCTAAACAGAAACAGAAGGAAAGAAAAGAGACTACAGAAAAATCTTCTTTTGTTTCTTGCACATTGTAGTGCAAAAGAACCCCTTCCACGCCATGACCTCACACAGGGCTCTGTGTGGCTGCTGAAGTTACAATTGAAATCTCAGGAAAAGATGCTTCTCTTCTTATGGCTGATTTGAGAGATCCCTAGAGCTGAATGTGATTGACCTGGAGTCCTATAGTCATTCAGTTGCTCTTTCTCAACCCTATGAGAAATATTCACAGTTACATGATCTTGTACATGAAATGCACATTAAATCTGGTCACATAACTGCTTATTTGAACACACAGGAAGAAAGTTTTGCTAGCCCCTTCACTTAGAAAACTTTCATTTAATATCAAAGATCCTATTCAGTCATATCTCACTCTATTTCCAGTTTTTAGACGCCATTATCTTTTTCTGCATGTTTCTTTTTTGGCCCTGAATACCTTGAGCTGTATTTATACTTCACAAACACCCTCCAGCATTAACCTCGGGCAAAAACAAATAGGTTTTTCCAACTTTTAAGGCAAAATAACTTTTAAGCCAAAAGCAATGATCAGTATTTTGTTAATTTGGCCAAATATGGAGCCAGGCACATCCTGTCCTTACAAAGCTAAAAGGTGATAAACATAAGCATACATTCTCAAGAGCAACAATATCTTTCAAAACTTAACAAAGCATGTTTACAGGATAGGTGTGCTTTTTCCATAAACTGCTTGCATATAGTTAGTTAACTTGTATTTTTCAAACTGTTCCCTCCTGTATATTTTCTTTAAATTCCTTGGATACATTTTGCAGTTCTCAAAACACTATGACCTTGGGTCCACTTCATGTTGCCTTCTGATCAAAATGTAGCCAGCACCGTGTCTGCCTGCAGGCTGCCATGCTCCCCACCATGATGATAATGGACTAAACTCTGAAACTATAAGCTGCCACCTCAATTAAATGCTTTCCTTTATAAGAGTTGCCATGGTAATGGTGTCTCTTCACAGCAATAGAAATCCTAACTAAGAGAGATATTGGTACCAGAAACTGGGATATTGTTCTGATGGGCCTAACCCATGTTTTTGTTTGAAGGGATTTGGGCTTTAGTGCTTTGGATTTGGAAAGTAGTGAAATGTTTTAAGCACTGCTTAATGGGCCATAATAGTAGGAGCATGGAAGACAGCACGTCCATGTTTCAGAGGGGAAAAATCTTAATATGTTACCTAGAGATCGTTCTTGAGATATTTTGGTGAAGAAAGTGGCTGTCTTTTGCCCTTGTCCAAAGAGTCTCCCTGAGGCTGAAGAGTTTTGAATTAATTCTGTTGGCAGAGAAAATCTCAAAACAGTCTAGTGTAGATTCTGTCATATTAGTGGTCATACAAGAGTACTAACTAATTCCAAAATAAGATTCATCTAGCTTCTTGTATGTGTTCTCAGGTTTGAGTCTAAAGCAGATAACTAGAAACTAAGTTTGTGTACCCTGGATATATTTAAATAGATTGTGGTCTTCTAACCATTTGGAAATCCTCTGAACATGGCATTTAAAAAGTTTAAGTTTTCTACAATAAATCATGAGTATTCATGGTCTATGACTATATCTATGACTCTTGATGTCTCCAAGAAGATGAAGTGCACTCCAACAATGAATTCACCTGGATTGTGGCAATTCTATTATGATGACAAATGTCACCCAAAGTCAGCTTCGAACTATAGACTTGTCAGGGCATTCAAATCACTGAGTTCATATAAGATTAACAGCAGTATTTTACAAAACTTTGAACTCAAAAATACTTAATCCTAAGACTGACAAATACAATCAAGCTGGACTTTGGGAAAACTTGACAGAAATAGCTAGCTTCGTTATTGCAAATAATTTTACTGTGTTACAGTTTTTTAAAAAAAACTTTTTTATTTAGAAAAAAAGAGGGAAATGTTACAGGATATTTGATCACACTGTGAACCCAGAGATTATGTTATTTGTTGTGGAATATTACTTTGACTAGGCAAAGATGTGTTGCATTTGTTTATGCTGCATTTGCTTAATTATGTAAAGACATGTTGCTGTTTTAACTTGCCTGCCTCCTAATAGGCCTAATAAAAAGCTGAACAGCCAATAGTTAGTCAGTATAGAGATAGGCAAGGCTGGTGGGCAGAAAGAATAAGTAGGAAGAAAAATCTAGCCTCAAAGAGAAGAAGAGGAGAGAATAAGGGAGAAAGAGAGGGAGGCACCCAGGGCAAAAAGCTAGGCAACCACCAGCTAGCCAGACGTGAGAAGCGGGAAATTAAGATATACAGAATGAAAGAAAGGTAAAAAGCCCTAAGGCAAAATGTAGATAAAGAGAAACAAATTTTTAAAGAGCTAAAATAAGACCAAGCATTCATAATTACTAATAAATCTTCATGTCGTGATCTGGGAGCTGACTGGTGACCTAAAAGAAAGCCTGCTCCAGCTACTTATTAGAAAACATGCTTCTAGCTGTAGTGTGGCTCAGCCTTAGCATACACCTTTAATCCAAGAGCTTTCTGCTTAAATATTGTAAACAGGAGTATATATAATAACTATAGATCAAGAGGTGGAGCATGCAAACAGCTGACAGAAAACAAAAAGAGAGTAGAGAAAGTTAAGCAAGAGCAATTGAATGGCTATAGGACTCCAGGTCAATCACATTCAGCTCCAGGGGGCCAGATCTCTCATATCAACCATAGGAAGAGAAGCATCTATCCCTGGACAGCCAGTGCTGAACTGATGAAACCCACAGAAGTGTAATCATGCAAGTTTGAAATGTAGTATTCTCATGCTCCGTAGTGCTCTCTCTCTCTCTCTCTCTCTCTCTCTCTCTCTCTCTCTCTCTCTCTCTCTCTCTCTCTCTCTCATTCTCTTCCTCTCCCTTTCAATACACATTCAACTGATGATCAAGTTCTTCTCAATATCCAAAGAAATTCCTTTACAAGGAATTACAATCACTTTTCTTTAACCCAATAGTTCTTGTGTCCCACCATTCATTGAGTCGTTGTTAGACTATAATGACACATAATACACACTTAATTGATATTTTCAATTTTCCATTAAAGAGATGTTTCACAGAACAAAGATGATGGTATTTGGTTTTTTTAATCAGTGCTCTGTATATTTTAAATGGCTTTAATTTAATAGTTTTGAAATCCAATCACCAGATTCAGTCATTAAGGACTGCTTAACATTGTGACCCTGGCTTCTGCCTTAGGAGATTTTTCAAATAAGAGAGAAGATGACACAGTGAGTGCTTCCTGTACAGTCTGAGGACATGAGTTCAGCTCTCAAGCACCCACATTAAAAAAAAATCCAGCTATGACAGCATGTGCCTGTAATCCCAGCACTGGAAGTAGAGACAGGAGGAACCCAGAGACTCACTGACCTGTCTGTCTAGACAACCAGTGAGCTCTGAATATAAGGAAAGACCCTTTCTCAAAAATAAAAATAAGACAATTAAGCTGAGAGTGATGAAAGAAGACACCTGACATCAACTTTTGGCTCTGCATGAACTCAAGGGTATATAAGTCCTTACCTTTCGTCCCATTTGAGACAGGGCCTCCTATTCACCACTGAATACGCCAGTGCCTCCTATCTCATAGAGAAACACTAGAATTAGACATGCCACCATGAATAGATTTACACTAAGTCTAGATCGTCATGTTCATGTGGAAATCACTTTACTCACTGAATAACCATCTCACCAGCTCTAGCACACACTTTTTAAGCTATAAGTTAGTGTTCTGCAATGAGGATTTCCCAAATACATGGTGGCTTAATCCAAACACTAGTTTCTTTCTGTTTCAGATTCAAGTCATAGTTTGTTACCTAGACAACATCGGAGACATAAGCTCTTCCAGATTGCGACTCTCTCATCTTCAGACAGCATTGCATTACCATCTTGGAGTTGAAAAAATAAAAAGCTCACCACCACATCCACAGTCCAAGAACCACCAAGTGATGTCAGTAACGAGAAACAGAACACTCTTCCATTTATAGGATGACAAAACAAAATGCCTACAAGATCAAAAAAATTTTTTCTCCTAATGGTTATAGTATGTCATGGTCTGGGTTTCCCTAGGACAACTTACAGAGTTTAATTAAATTAGACACACCTGCCTAATAAAAACATATAATTCCTCCTGGGATAAGTATACCTCATATCCATCCTCAGTACTTCATGCAAAGATGCTAGCCAAACTACACAAGTTCAGTCTTTCTGAAAGAAAAGCACTCATCAGTCCTAAAACATACAAAGAAAGGTCAGAGCAGAAATACCAACATCCCTCTCCACCACTTCTGAAATGAACTCGCCAAACAGCCTGCCTTCCCCTCCTGAGCATTATAACTCAATGGAGCAATACTGTCTTCTCTGAGGCTGGCTAAAATATCTTACAGTTTTAAAGCGCAAAAGATCGCAGATGGATGTCCGACACCGATGAGTTTTTTCTTGGTTCCTAGCCTCAGAAATGGATGAAATGATCCACATCACAATATATTTACCATCTCCAAGAGAGAATCTCACTGTAAGTAACAAAACCACTCCTTATTTTACTGAAGCTCTGCATGAGAGCCAAGTACAATGTGTTAGCTTTGTTAGATTCCAATAACATACAATTGCTTTCATTAAATAAATACCAAAAAACCAGGTGAAATTAATACTTCACCTTGTCTGCTGTTTATGCCAAACAAAAAATGTGAAAAAAATTTAAAGCTTGAGTTTTTTAGAAGGAAAATCATTATGTGGAAATATAATTCTCCCTAGAAAATCTTGTCTCTCTAATAATAAGTAACAGAGTTCCTACTTCACTTATGCCTGTTTTAAATGAACAAGTAGTATCCCCATTACAATGAGAGGTGGTATTTCATCATGTGGCCATTGAGTCTCCTTTAAGAGACTCCATGAGACAGTGATATGCATGCACTGTGTTGCTGTGGAGATTGAGAAGACACTCTGGACCCTAAACCAAACACAGACTGGGATTTGCCCTTCTCTTTCCAGACAGTGTTATATGATCCATTATCAGATTAAGGCAAAAAAATCTATCCCCCAGTACCCTGAAAACAGCAGAGAATTATTGGGGTTGGAAAGAATATTAAGATGAAATGAGAAATATCTGTAACATACATATGCAGGTAAATCTCAATACAGAGTTGAGCCACGTGCCTGGGGGTATTCTTTACACAGACAACTAGGAGCAGGAAGGAATATTCACATAGAAAGGCTTCTGTCTATATACTCCATGCTGAACATGAACTGTTGACTGAGTCCTTGGCAGGGGCCTCTGCAGCCAGTGATTAGGATGTGGTCAACTTGATGCTTTTATGTAGAACACCCTGAGCACTCGCTGGCGGATCTGTCGAGTCTTCACCCCATAAACAAGAGGATTGAGGGCAGGTGGAACAAGGAGGTAGAGTGTGGCCAGCAGAACATGGACGTGATGGGGAACATGGTGCCCAAAGCGGTGAGTGAGGAAGGAGAACATTCCAGGGACATAGAAGATGAGAATGACACAAACATGAGACCCACATGTACTGAAGGCCTTGAGCCTGGCTTCACCCCCTGGGACCTTCAGCACTGCCTGGAGAATGAGGGCATAGGAGATGCCGATGGCCAGCACATCTAGCCCAACCACCAGCAGTGCCACTGACAGCCCATAGGCTCGATTCACTGTGGTTTCAGAACAGGCAAGTTTTACCACAGCCATATGCTCACAGTAGGCATGGCTTATGACAGTGGCTCTGCAGAAGACAAGGTTCTGCAATAGGATGGGGAAGGGGATGAGGAGGACCAATCCCCGCACCAGCACCACCATCCCAATGCGTCCTATAATCCCGGGATGCAGGATTGTGGAATGGCGCAGAGGGTGGCAGATGGCAACATAGCGGTCCAGAGCCATGGCCACAAGTATGCCTGACTCCATGGAGGAAAAGGCATGGATGAAGAACATCTGAGTCAGGCACACAATGTACCCAATCTCATGAGCATAAGCCAGGAGCACTGTGAGGGCCTTGGGTGCAGTGGAAGAGGCCAGGACCAGGTCAATAGCAGCAAGCATGGCCAGGAAGAGGTACATGGGTTGGTGCAAGGATGAGTCAGTCCAGATGATGAAGATAATAGTCACATTGCCCACTAGAGCTAGGAAGTAAAGGACACCCAGGGGCAACGCTATCCAGTGCTGACTTTCCTCCAAGCCTGGAATGCCTACTAGGAAGAAAGAGGGCTGGGGCTGCCTCCAGCTAGAATTGCTTAGGGACATGATCAACAGCACAGAGAAAGAAGAGTGAAAAGACACCCAAGCCATGACTTCTCCGTTTTTGATATGCTAAGACATTGTGCAGTTCAGGCTACCATGTTCATCAGAACAACAGGTGACTTAATCTGCAACAACAGGGAATAAAATTAGACTCAAGGAAGAAAACCCTTTCTGGATACAGATGTTTTTTCTGATGAGCTCTCCACATATCTGAAGTAGGTGCAATCTAGCTGTAATGTGAGAAAAGAGCAAACACTGAACACAGATGCCTTGAGAGACATGTTAACCCTGTCATTCGATGACTTATATATTCAATGACTTTGAAACTGTCAACTGTAAAGAATTGTCTTTACTGACTGTGTAGGTAGTGCTGAAGACTGTCATCTGTCACTTTGTCACTTATCTCCTGCATCCTCAGGACACAGATGCTCAGTAGTTGTCCCTCAGCTAGGCTGCATCCCACAATGTTCTCCACCTCATTGAGGGTTGGTTGTTTCCATGGTTTCAGGATCTCCACCCTTCCTCTGGCCTCTGTTAACTAATCCACTGCATTTTTAACTAGTTAGTATGCTTCAGTTCTTTCCAAGCTTATCTTGGGTGCAAAAATTATCTCTGTGAGGCACAAATCTATTTCTCCATTTGCTTTCCAAAACCCATACACTCAATATTCAAACCTGGGTGGCTTGCCCAGTCTTCCCAAATATTCTCTATCTCCTTTATGTCAATATTCCTGTGAATAAATCCTTATCTATGTATTCAATTTGAAAACTGTCTTTACCCATCCTTATAAATGATTCCTGTTATACTTTCAACAATCCCCATTGGTTTTACCTTTAATATCTCATAGCCATTCTTATTTCCTCGGCACCCAGTACTACTCCCTGAATTCATAATCCAACTTTCTTTACCTAAATTTTTGCAGACACAATGGAAAAATCAGGTTGGAGGAACATCTAGTGTGAACTCAGTCAGTGAAACTCTGTAACTTTGTTATGAACTTCTTTTAATTTACTTTCAATCCTGAAATCACAAATTCTCCCTAAAAATTAACTCATAAATATGTAAAATTCCTTGGTGAAATTCTTGCATAGAATGGATCACAGAGTTTGCAGGGTTATCTTATTGCATTGCTTTCCTAGCAGGCATGTTCCCTGTTACACATATGTATTTGCTGTCACCTTGAATTGCTGTTGTAATTATACGATCATACAGGCATATTATACAAAATATCTATGCTTCTTTCTCCTTCCTCTCTTATCTAAACTGGCCTTTCTCATCCATCAGTATTCAGAGTCCAGTGTCGTCTTCTCCCCTAAAATTATTCACAATGGTTTGCCAGCTGTGATAATATTGTCCATATTTTATAATCTGCCTTTGTTTATCTATGACATTCTGATTTGTCAGCATAATAAAAAAAACTTTTCACTGTCGTAGTATTTTATTTCAGAAGACAGAATCAGATCTCATTAAACTTGGTAACCACAAGCCAGCCTGGTGGACCCTTCACAGTGTATAACATCAAATTTAATTAAACTTAAGCTATGTCTACTTTATATTCTGGTAATAATACTTGAGAAGTCTACTTAAAATTTCTAAGCCTTGACTTCTCATCTGACAGTAAAATAAAGATGAGCCACACGACTTACTATAAATATTAATAAAAGTATGCAATTCAAGTCTAGACTGACAATATTCCACAAGATATGGCTTTCATTAGTACTAATATTATTGCTATAAATTATTAAAGAATGAAATCCCAAATGTCTTTCCTTTTTTCTTTGCATTCACAAATCTCCTTCTGTGCTTCAAATATCTGTCTCTTTCTGACTTGAAAGAACACATTACTGTTGCCTCCATAAATGTTAGCAATGGTTACAAGTAAATGAAACAAGTGTCCTGTTTAATCTGGTCTATGTGATTCACCCCTGGAGCACTGCAACAAAAGATTAGATGATACATTTGTGACTCTATTTGCCTTCAGAAAATGATACATTCTGACACAGTATTAATCTCTTCTGAGATGTAAACACATACACACAAAAAGTTAGACATGATTCGATTCTTGGGGATCCCACATCTATAAATCACTCTGAGTGATTTAAAATAAATCAGTAGTGACTATGGTATTGCCCCCCACACTCTGTCTATAATAATTACAAAACCCAAAATGCCTATCAAATACACATCTCCCAGCCTTTGCTCTTCTTCCCCTCTGAGCTTAAAGAAATAGTGATAGTTCTGTTGAGAGCTCCACGGTAATCTAACCACATACAAAACTTCTTCCATTGGTGCTTGGTGTTCCACACAAAGAGAAAATTTATTCTCTTTCTTAGATACTCCTTCCTATGCAATCCTCAGCCTGCTTTGCATTGTTCAGTACGGAAGCGAATGTACCATTATGCATTGGGGAAGCATGTCTGTAGCTTTTATAGGACCAGTACTAGGAGAGCGGAGGGGTAATGATGCTATTCCTCAACATCAGCTCCCTCTTTGCACTCTGTGGCTTGTGTGTCCAGATTAAAAGCCTGCACTTCTCGTGTAAGGAAGTGGTCCTCTATGAGACTTACTGTAAAGAAGAGAAGCCTTCATCTACAGGAATCTGAACAGAAAGATGCATTTTGCTCTCTCACCAGGAAATGAAAGACAGAAAAGAACCAGGGCTGTACTTCCCTTACACCCATGCAGATCCAGCCCAAGTCATCTGTAATTTGTCAAGTCATGTTTGAGTACTGTAGAGCAATCTGACATGTCTCTTTTTGTTCTCAATTATAATTCTCTCACCACTGTGTCACTGCACTGATTACCTTGCATCATAGGATCACCCAGTCCCTGAAGAGTGAGGATGATCTCTTGCATACAGGAGACTTCCCAGAGCAAGACACAGAATACCTGGAATCCAATTTGCCCTGCATATGACTGGCTAAAGAAACACATACCCAAATGTTGAAATTACATAACAAGTAAGTAAGTATGCAAAGGTCTTAAAAGATCTGAAATTGTGGGTACTTGATGAAGCAGAGGCGGGACTTAAGAGATAAGTATATAATAAATAAGAATGTCTACTGAAAGGTGACCACTGAGCCTTGATGTTCTCCACCCTACAAGTCACTCTTGCTGCTTCATAGGAATGTGGGTTCTGCTGAATCTTAGCTGTAAGTTCTAGATGCACATAGAAAATAAGGGTTATTAGCAGTCAATTCTTCTTCAACTGCTTCTAGTGAGCAGCAAGTCTCCTCTCTGGGCTATGACATGACTCTCTCTCCTTAATCTGCTTAACAGTGCCCTGGACTGTATGAAAGCAGGGAAAGAGAAAGACAAGAACACAGCAGAGGTGTAGAAATAGTGGGTAGATTCTAACACCCTGACATAGGAGGAGGAGGAGGAGAGCAGAGTCAAACACTCAGAGGCACAGCTCCAGCCAACACATCTGAGAGAACCTAATATGACAGGCAGGAGACGGTCTTCCTAGTCTTTGGACTGTCCTCAAGGATGGGTCTGCTGAAGATTTGTGTCAGCTGAAAGATACTCGGCAGCAGACAACTTGGGAAAGGGGAAAGTTGCCAGACTCAGGAAGGTTCCACTAAGCCTTTTCCCTCAGCCAGAGCTTCAACCTCCCCAGCCCCATAGATTCCACCCCACCCTAGAGCTTCTACCCTCCCAGGCCCACAGTTTTCACCCCACCCCACCTCAGAGCTGACACCACCGCAGCCCCACCCCAGAGCTTACACTTCTCCCCATATCAGTCCCAGAGTTTGCAACCCTCAAGCACCCCAGAGCTTCCATTCACCAGGGCAGCCTCCATGGCAACAGTGCTCAGGCTTTGGAGTGATGATGAGGGAGACTTTTTGCTCAGAAGGGCTGCATAGCAGTTTCTGAGTGATGAAGAGAAAATTAAACGCATCACTCAAGGCTTGTGAAGCTAATGCTTCCAAAGTTTAAACCAATTAGTAGCTCTGAGAACACTCAGAGAAAGGGCCTGCATCCTCCTGTGCTAGTGTGCTGTGAGGAGAAAGAGACCCTGGGGAATGGCTTGAGTGTCTCCAGCTGACCCTGAGGCTGGAGAGGTCAGTAGGTGTCTGTGCAGTAACAGTCAGCTTACAGCAATGTGTCCTCTGTGATCTCTGTGTCATGTGCTTAACTCTCCCTGACAGTGCCTAGGTCAGGCCTGAAAAGGACAACCATTCTGAATCAGGACAAACAAATCCAAAACCACTAAGAGGTGCTGGCCTGGAGACAAAGCTCAGTCAGTTAAAAGCCTAAGCACTGTGGGCCAGATGCGCTGTCTCACTGGCCAACCTGAGTCAGTGAGCTCAGGGTCAGTGTGAAACCCATTTTCCAAAATCATGGGGTGGAGACTGAGACAGACACCTGACATCCTCCTCTGTCTTCCTCGTGTATGTTCATCCACTCACACAGGTGCATACACCCATAAAACCATGTACACACAAAAAAATACACACATTCAGACACACAAATACACACATGCGCGCACACACACACACACACACACACACACATACATGTTACCCAGATGTGTTAAACCAGTGCACTTGCAGATTTGTAGCCCTGCTAACCAAGCTGAGAAAGTATTTGCCACTAGGATGTAAAAAAAAATCAACTGTCAGTAGGTTTCCCTGAACACCAAGTTCCCAATCTGACCTCATATTCCACAGCTCAAGTACTGTGCTTCATCTTGTCACTGGTTGTGAAAGCTGTGGAAGTCTCTTCTTCATGTTCCCTTAAAGGAGAGACAATGATTGTGAACAGTGTCTGGGAAAGGGTGTTAATAGCACTGGCAGGTCTCAGAGGACTTGTAGATACATCTGGTCAAAGCCTAAGTCGTCCTTGTGACTGGCTGAAGAGTCACAGGGTGAGTGAACTTCCCAGAGGGATGAGTGGATGGCAGAGAGGCAAGGCTAATGGCGGCTCCCACTCAGAACTGTGTGGCTAGGCTCTGTGCAGTGCTGAACCTGACTCCTAAGCCTGAACACCCTGGCAGCTGCACTAGAAAATGCATTCTGTGTGAGCCACAAACTTTAAATGTGTATAAATGCTGGGACACACTTCTTATTCTCACAAACCAGTCTCAGGCCCCTGTGAATTCTTTATCTTGAATGGGTGCTATGATCCCAGATCTAGAAGCATTAGCTGCTGGAAGCTCATAACTGAGTATCTCTCCTATGAAGGAAAAAAATTAAGAGGCTTTCTTGGCCCAGACTATTTTCCTTCTCCATTCAGCACTCACTTGACTGGTAATGTAAGAATATAAAGATACAACCCAGTTCATTCAAATTTTTAAAAATACCAATGTAGCTGAGAAATACAGATCACCGTATCATTTCATCAGGCCATCATGTTTCCCTCATTCTTCAATATTCCTTTCATTTGAATCTGTGCTTCACAGTCTGCTTCTGAAGTTCTCAGACTAAAACAATTGCCAACTGTCTCAGACTGTGGCTCTCAAAGACATCAATCCCATCACCATGCCCAGTGTTTACAGTTTCCATGACAGTAATGCTTCAGCTCATAATCCTTTCCCTCTTCTAGTCAACAGCTATTTCATTCACACATTGTAGGAAGCTACATCTGTTCATTCATCACATAACTACACATAGTTCTCAACTTCCTAGTGTCCGGAGTTACAGTGGTGCAAAAGTGTTATGCAATCAGTCTAAGTCACACAATTCTGAATTTTGACCTTTTCCAAGCTGGTGATGTGGGATAGTGTTCTCTCACAATGCTACACAGTGTCATTGAGCTCTAGTTTGCAGGTAGCCATGCAATTGTGAAGGCAAAAAAAAACCCGATAGCTATGATATACTCTGCTGTTAAGCTCATATGTTCAACAGGTTACATGTACGTATATTTGTGACTTACAACATCTTCATTTTATGATGTATTTATTGGGTATCACACCATCATAATTGAGGAACGCCTGTTTAATCTACCAACTCCATGCAGTGTGCTAAATGTGACACAGCTGCCATTATGAGCTGTGGATTAATTTTATAGTAGGTAATGTAACATAAATATTGATAACAATCATAAATATTACAGATTTTTTATGTTTTAAGTACTTCTTTTTTCTCTTCCTTTTTTTATTTAAGTTAGAAACAAGTTTGTTTCATATGTCAATTCCAGCTTCCTCTCCCTCCTCTCCTCCCCATCCCTCCCCACCAGGCCCCCCAATAAATGCTACAGATTTAAGCCGAAGTATTTAATGTTATATGATATGAAGACAGTCCCCGTGTGTGGGAACTCAAGAAATACCTCCCTAATGCAAATCAGTAATCAGAAGTATTAGTTAAAAGTAAATGTGGGTAGGCTAGGGGTACCCAAAGGAAGAAAGAGAATCTGGTATTTTTAAAGACATGAAGAATTGCTAGGTTTTTTCTCTCAGGTTCCTATAATTTGCGGATATAATACTGGAATATAAACAGGGGCTTGAGAGTATAGAATCTTGAGTCATGTTAAATAAAAACAAGCAAATTACCAGAACCTCACCAATCAAATATCACCCTGAGAGAATAGATACAAAGAGTTTAAACAATGATAGTGTTAGACCTGTTGGAAAACAAATTCAAGGAGCCCTAGAAATGTTCAAGGATATGATATGGGAATAGGTAGATCAGGTAGGTGGGCACCTTTGGAGGACACAGACATCCTCTAAAGCCAGAGTTCAGTGTATCATCTACATTTATACCAATAACCAGGATTGGGCATATAGAACATTCTGAGCTTGTCATTACTTAGTGAGTTAAATGAGAAAAGATACTACTAACTTGAAGAGGCAGGGGAAGATGTGCCTCATGGTATGAACATCAGGGAGACACTATCCTGTGCTTGTCTGTTTTCACAGGAAATGAGCTGACAACATATTAGAACCAAGCACACTAAAACTGATTATCAAACCAGAGATGTGAGAAAATAAACAGTCCCCTCTTGATAGTGAATATAACATTGTCATCATACACCAGATGAAAATAATAATAGCATAAACTGCTTTGCACTTGGAGGACATAGATTGGAACATAAACCTGCTTTTATCTCAAGGAACCACAGTGTAAGAGCTAAGTACACAGGATCTGCCTTTAATAACAATATTTTCAATAATCCAGGATATTTAGAGGAATGTTCAAAGTAGTTTATGCAAAGTCCTCAGAGGCTTCTAAGTCCCTTGGAGAAAACCCTTACTCAACCTTTCACCCACCTAATGAACACACCTTCACAATTCCATCTCTCTCCCAGATCTTCATCTCACTAACATGATGAAATTCTGAGAAACACTCCAAATATGAAAGAAAATAATGTTAGGAAAAGGAAGGAGGAATGAGTGAAGAACAGATGACAAATGCTAGTTTTCTGTTTGGTGATTACATACAGCTGTAAGTCTACCGTGCAAGGGCAAACATGTCTTCTAGTGCTCTCTGCAGTGCCTGAAACACAACCATATGAAATTTTAACATTTGGAAAGAAAGGAAGATGTCAGTCATGATTATGATGGTAAAGACACTATTATTTGTGATATGATAAGGATGACAATGGTTTATTTCACTTCAATAAAATATACTGAGTACTCACTGTTATAAAGATTTGTTTATTTATTTATTCCAAACACTTATTATACTTATATAGCTGATTAAGAAATGTGCTATTGCTAGAGCATTTCAGTAAAGTCAAATAACTGTTTATTTATTAAGCAAACATTTATTACTTATCAAGAACACAATCATTGTCGGCTGTGGATGCAGAAATAATTCATCCATTCAAAAATACATACACATTTGTAAACTATAATAAATGATGAAATATGTAAATCAAGTTTTCTGATGTGGAAAACAAGTGATTTGATATGATTGGAAAATTCTCCAGATGAATAAAGGTGAACAAAAATGGTGAAATTAAGAACAGGCATCTTGGCTAACTGACTGAAGTTAGGCTCTTAGGTTTTAGAAACTTAAAGAAAGGCACTTGCATGTACATAATAAATAATACTAGGACAACACTATGTATTTCAAGGACATGTAAAGTTATAAAAACATGCAACAACTACATTAGAGTGGCAATAGGGGAGTTTGGGAGGAAATGAGCAAGACAGAAAAGAAGAGAGAAAATAAGCAAATAGAATGAGAATCAAGAGAAATACTGTGTAAAGTTTTATGTTTGAGTCTCTATTCTTCAGACTGAAAATGGAGAAGGTGAAGAATACATTATTCTCAAGGGTTAAAAACACACATTGCATTAGAGAACAGTCTATCACAAAATTAAGCTGAGAGAGAATACAAAATAAAGAAACCGCACTTCACCTGCAACTCTGGAATCAAGTGGGGCATTAAGAGTCTGAAGTGTTTTCTCATAAACTCAAACTCCAAGACATCTCTATGATTTGCTATCTCTCCGTCTCTGAAGCTAGACTTTCTCCAGTAGAGAGGATCTATTTGCTCCCATGTAGAGGTTGAGTGTGCATGCTGCATGGTGGAAGCTGCCTCATTTCCTCAAGTGTGCAGAATTAGTACCCAGTTTACAACTCTCACTAACTTCCTGGAATTTTGGTGCATAAAAATCCTCGTGTGTGTACTTGCATGACATGGTCGTCCTGTGTAGCCCTCGTCAGATTACAACTCAGCATGTAGCCCAGGCTAACCTCAAACTCATGATTCTTCTGCCTCAGTTTCCCTCCTGTATCTCCATGTCCAGCTAACATCCTGTTTCTTAACTACCTGTTATGCTATATGATCAGCACAAACTATCAAGTTTTAGAAGAAAAAGATGTAAGTAACAGATTCTACAGATCTTTTAAGTCTTAACTCCAATACCCAAACCTCAGAGAACCCAGAAAAGATTTCCCTTCTTACAATATCCCGGATGCCTTCTGTCCCCACTAGGCAAATGACCTAGGCAGTAGAGTTTCTAATCTATGGAGAAAGGACACCTTGACTCCTGAATCCCAGTTGACAAAAATGATAGTCATGTGAGTTCAATATTCTTGGTGTGTAGAGTTGCGAAAAGACACTCTCGTATCTGCTTGGTCTTAACCCCATATGCAGTGGGGTCCAAAGCAGGGGGGAAGAGCAAGTAGAGGTTAGCAAGGATGATCTTGGCAGCAGAGGCTGTGGGTGGCCCAAAGCACTGCATGACCACAGAAAGAAAGCCTGGTCCATAGAAGAAGAGGATGACACAGACATGGGCTGTGCATGTGCTTCCTGCTTAACCACGTGCCTCAGGCAAAGGAAAATACATCACAGTCTTGACAATCTGCCCATAAGAGCAGGCAATAAAGGCCACATCCCCCACACCAAGAAAGAGTGCCACAGCAAAGGCATAGAAACTGTCCACTGTCGTGGCCCCACAGACCAGCTTCACCACTGTCATGTACTCACAGTAGGTATAAGCAATTGTGTGTGAACCGCAATAAGACAGTTGATGAGCCAGGCTTGGAAAGAAGATGGCTAAACCCACACCTCGCACTGCCACCAGGCCTCCAATTTTGGTGACAACTTCAGGAGTAAGGATGGTTGCATAATATATTGGGTTGCAGAGGGCCACAAAGCGATCCAAGGCCATGGCCACCAGCACCCCTGACTCCATGGCAGAGAATACACTGATGACAAACATTTGGGACAGACGGGAGTAGGAACTGATGGCTGTAGCACCATACCAGAAAATAGTCAGCATTTGGGGCAGAGTGGAGAGGGAGAGGACCAGGTCGATAAAAGAGAACATAGCAAGAAACAGGAAGCATGGGATGGTGAAGCCTGTGTGCAGTCCAGATGAGAGCAAGCAGGATTGCATTCCCAGTTAGTGACAGGACAAACATAAAACAGAAGGGAAGGGATATCCAAATGTGTGCAGCAGTCAGGTCTGGGATGCCAGCCAAGAAGAAAGTATATGGAAGGAGATGAGAACTATTGGAAAGAATCATGGTCGTTATCTCACACCGAGGAGCAAACAGTCACTGCAAAAAAGGCAGGGATGTAAGACCCAATGAGTGAGGATTAATAGGAAGTCTGTATGTACAGTCTCATTTGATGTCAATCCCAGCACCACATCACTCCTACACCACAGTTGGTTCTAAAGAAATGCTCAAAAAATTCAATGTATTCAATGGTTCTGCACATCTTCAACCCAGAAGAGGTAAAACAGTTGGAAATATATTGATGAGAAGTTCAGAAACCAGATTCTAAGTTTAGATCCAATGTGTATGTTCTGGACTAATTTATTTAACTGTAAGTATCTAGTAAGTAGTGTTAGTTTAAAAATCTTTCCCCTCAAGCTCATACTCCAAATGCTGGTACTTGATGTAATCATCATTGACCTTAGTGTCAGCAAACCTAAGTCCACTGAACTCCTGAACCTGCCAAAAATACTAACATCTGGAAAATCCTCCAGCTAGAGGCAAGTCACTCTTCCATATTTGATTTGACTCCCAACACTAGAGAATAAGATGCAGTCCCTGGAGATCCCAATGCTGATCAGACGCCGCCTTGCATTATTCCATCCTGTTCACTTGCTTCCCGACCCAATATCTCAGTAACTGACTGCCTCGCCCACTGCGTCTCCCTCTCCTTCAAGATGCTGGTGTGTTGGTGTATAACATTTTGGTGACATGGAGAGTAAACAGCTCTTGGACACCTCCGTATCGGTAATATTAAGGCCAGAAAGTTATCACAGCAATAGTTTGCAACATTATCTGTGTTCCCAAGATGCTCCCTATTAAATGTCATCATTGTATGTTGTAAGAGAAACAGAAATCTAGGAAGAAATAAATGAACAAGTATCACAGATCTGCATAAGTGAATAAAACCACAGCTCTCCTTAGATCACTTCTGTGTCAATTCAAATTCTTTCTTGAGTTCGTATATACTGTGAAGTGCTTTTTGTGGTGAACCTAAGCCCTCTCATACTGGGCCTAACCTTCCTTTTGAACAGTTGCCATCTCTCCTGCTGCTCAAAATTGATCTTTGAGATGTTCATCAAGAATCTCCTACTTTGATGGCTCAGTGGCTAAGAGCAGCAGCTGCTCTTCTAGAAGACATGGCTTTAACTCTAGCACCTACATGGCAGCTCACAATCATCTGTAGCTCCATTTCAAAGGATCTAATGCCCTTCCTCAGGCACCAGGCACATATATGATGGGCAGACATGCATGGAGGCAAAACAGATCAGGGCCCTTTTAAAGGGGAACATAGTGACTATGCACAGGTGGTGTTCTTAGTGGCTACAGCTGAGGGCATATCCTGTCAGAACCCCAAGGACAGTCCAGTACAGATGCCTGAATACTAACAGAATGGACAAATAAAATATGATTTTTTTCTCCACAATGGAGTAGTATTCAGTCATCTGCCATATATAATGAAATAATTCAGAAAGACAAATACTGTACCTCTTCATATGTGGACTCTAGATCTAAAAATAAAAATACATGAAAGTAGAACAGGACTATTGGAGAAAGGTGACAAGAGAGAGTATAAAGGACTGAATATAATTGAAATGCCCTGTATACATCAATGAAAATGTTATAATGAATTATGTTATTTTGTGCATTTAATATCAACTAATTTTAAATTTTAATGTATTTAATTAACAACAAAATAAAAGAAAATGGAGGCTTAAAGGGAAACATCTCAAATCAAGTTATGGGATCACTATAAATCTGATAATAATAAAGACATTACAAAGTAATGTATATGGACATAAAATTCTCAGCATATTAATGAGCAAATAAAATTCAGAAGTAGGTAAAAAGAATAATGTATTAGGAGTACATAAAGAGACTGATTAATAAGATTACAAGATAATTTGTCATTTAAAATAACTCAAGATAATTCCACATATTAAGATGAGAAAAATCATATGTCTTATTCAATGACACAGAAACAAAAATGTAAATTCAGCACACAGCAGCATGGCCCTTCACAAGCATGAAGATGAGCCTGCAGATAACAAATGCTGCAAACGTGGTACATGATGGTAAAAGGTTGAAAACCTTCCCCTAAAAATGGGGGTTTTGTTTCTTTCTTCATTACTTAACATTATTACCACTCCTATTGACCACTGTGCTGAAGGTCCTAATGATGTAAACAGGACAATGAGAGTACAGATTGTAAAGATAGAAGAAGTTATGTGCACACATGCCAGGGTTGTACAAATGCCTGAGGTATATACTGGTAAGTGAGGTTAGCGGAGAAAGTCTTCAATCTACAGAGTTTTTACAAACCTCTTCTATATCTGATATGTCCATGTGAGACTTCTTAATAACGCACAAAATAGAATCTTTCTTTAAAGTTTAATTCTCTCAATACATCTTTGAAAATTTTTGCTGGCACACCAGAGAGGTGGGAAATGCGATTTCATGTTTTATGAATTCTATGCCAGCAAAAGGGAAACTTCTAAATTCTCCTCATGCCTTATACTGAAAACACATAGCTTGGTTCCTGTTGAAAGAACAGTATTAGTTAAAAGTTCCAGAGGCATTTTACAGACAAGGCAAAACAAGTAAGTTTGTGTTCAAGATGCATTAAGCTGATTGCTAATAGAGTTCATGATTAGAATACCAATGTAAGACATTACCATTATGATCACATAACTGCAAGTTTTGAGTTTATGTTCCTTCCATTAACTTTTAATGTTTGACAAAGAAACACTAAGACACACTAAGACATACTTAAGAGATTATTATGGATATATAGCATATAGTCCACTTGCCTCCATTGAATAGGCACAACCCCCTTTCTCTTGGGTAACGGAACTCTTTCAACTATGGTAGAATACAATAAAATGAGTACTTTGGTATGAGAATTTTTAAATAAAGGATCCAAATTTTAAAATTTCTGGCATGGAGATGTAGCTCAGTAGTAAAACACTCCATCCACAAACACACACACACACACACACACACACACACACACTGCTGTTCTAGTAGAGCAGTCAATGTTCTTAACAAATTATCCATCTGTCCAGCACTCCTCACACACCAACCACCATTGTGTTCATTCATTTCCTTTCAAAACAGATCAGTTACTGAAAACTATTACAAATAATGGTCCTTACCAAATCAGGCTAATGCTTCTGTCAGGGAAAATAATATCTTTATCTTTTATTCTAATTTAACATTAGAATTTGTCAAAAAGGAGAAAATAGTCATAGATGGAGGCACTAATCAACATGGATTTTAGTAATATCAAGTTCTAAAGTGCATCCATTATTTTGGCATTTTTAAATCCTTAGCAAGAACAATACATGGGTTAACACAAAAGTAAATGTCTGTAAGATTTAAAAGTCGGCACAACACAAGTACGAGGAAGTAAAAGAGAGTGTTGTCTCTAGAAGAGATATTGACCTTAGCAGGAAAAAAGACTTCAGAACCTTCCTATTACTAGAGAAATGATTGATGAGACTGGAGTAAATTACTTCGTGAGGAACCTTGAGTCAAAAGTGGTCTGCGAGACTACTCCTGGGACCAAGGCTACTTGCCAAAGAGCTCTTGAGTCTTTTCCCCTCAGCAACATTTAAGACATTGGGGCTCTTGAGGATAGAGTAAGGAGAGCCCAGCAATCAGCACAACAGAAGCAGGCAACTTGGGGAATTATACTAAACCCCCAGACTCCATACGTGAGGAAGAGGGAAGGATGTGTTCTGGACGATAGGCTGTACACGGGTCACTGTAGCGTGGACAGCAGAAGATGCGGCAGGAACCTTTAACTGGGAGCCTCTTCACACCCTCCTGAAGGGGTAAGTGAGCCAGGGAAGGGCTGCAAGTTCAGAGGTGAAAGGACAGAGTCCCAGCCCTATAGTTCAATCCTGATCTCTGAGTGAGAGGTGAGGTGATAGAGTCTCTATCCTGTAGTTCTATCCTAGTCTCTTGACTACAACTCTCATCTCTGGCTTCCATACTTGATTTTTTTTCTTTTTAAAATTCATCATCTTCAATATTTTCCTCCTCTCAGATCTTCACTTACGTAAGATTTGGATCTGTTATCAGGAAAGAAGAGATAAATGAGGCAGAAATCTAAGCTGATCAGTGATGATAGACCAGGAGACTTTAAGTAATAGTCTATATCCATTTTCCCAGAAAAAATAGCAATAAACTCCAAAGACTGTTTTATTGTGTTTGATAAAATGTATATAATGTCAAAGACAAGAATAAAAAATATCTGGTATTTCATGTAAATCCTGGGTGAATTCTCAAGAACATAATTTGAAAAGTTGATTTCCATGTAGTCATAGTGTCATTGTTTTACACTGATATGCTATCCATGACCTTTTAACCACTTCATTAGGACACAAAACAAAAATGACAGGACATAAATATTTAGAAAGAAGAAAATACTGTTTATGTAACTTTTTGTTCTATCTGGAAAAAGATGTTTAACAAATAATACCAATGAGAAACTGTAGAAATTAGTAATACTTTAAAAAGTGGATGATATAAAAGACAAAAAATAAAACTGCAATGTGGAAAATAACAATTATAAGGTACTTTTAATGAGCAGTAATTGTTTATGTGATGCAATATAAAATTCTAAAAATCACAAAACTTTAAAAAAAAGAGCACTAAACGGGTTGGGCATGGCGGCACAATGCTGTAATCCCATCACTTGGGAGGTGGAGGATCAGGAGTTTAAAGTTATCTTTGGATACAGAGCTAGTTTGAGGCCAGCTTGGGTTACATAAGACTCTATCTCAAAAAGTAAACAAAAGAATACGAAATAGAAACAGCTCAAGCTTATTAAAGTTAATGAGCACAAGAATAACAAAAATAAGGGTCAACTGTGAGCCCCCTGATATAAGTGAGTGCTGTGAACCAAACACCAGTCCTTAGGAGAGCAGCACGAACTCTTAGTTATAGAGCTATCTCTCTAGTGTAAACAGACGTTTCTCTCCTGCCTACCAGTTAGCACATAACCAACTCAGGGACTGAATATGAATTATAAATGCTTAGCCTGTGGCTCAGGCTTGTTACTAGCTAACTCTTTCAGTTAAATTAAGCCATATTTCTTATCTGTGCTTTTCCACTTGACTTGGTACCTTTTCTCAGTCCAGTGTGCCCATGTTGTTTCTCTGCATCTGCTGGCAACTCTCTGATTCTGCCCTCCTTGTCCCAGAATTCTCCTGGTTTGGCTTTCCCACCTAATGTTATCCTGACTGGCTACAGGCTAGTCAGCCTCTTTATTAAACCAATCATAGCAACATATATTCACACAGTGTAAAGGAATATTTCACAGCACTCTAGCTGCCCAGTACAAAATTTTAATGAGCATTTTTAAAGATATAAATAAAGTAAAAATGATACATGTTTGTGAATGAAAAGATGTAAGTCAAAAGTTCCTCTTTTTCCAAAAATGTATCCACATGTAACCCCCCAAAACACAGTGCTGTTTTAAGAGTCAACACAGAAATTTTTAAGTTAATCTAAGAAATTAATTCATAAATCGAAATCAAAATTAAAGAGAATAGCCAAAAACAGTAGATTCTAAGAATAGAATTGTACTCTGTATGTATACATGCATGCAAATGGGAGTATCTATGTGTGTTACAGAGAAGTGCCATAGAGTGATGACTCACCATATGATAAAAGATGCATAATAATCACTTGAACTTGATTAGAGAACTGAACCCATGCTTAACTATTCATAATCAGTTTGTTTACATACCCCTCATTAATAGCAAAATCAATTCCATGTAAATTAGTTTTGCTACAAACCAAAAAGTTAGTCATTAAAAATTAATATTCATTCAGAAACAAGTGTTGGTTTAAAAACTGAGGAAAGAATAATATTCTACGATCGTTTTTTGCTTGGATAATGGAATATAAACATAAGTGTTTTAAAGCTTATATATAGCAAATTAAGTGAATATTTCACAGCATGTAAAAACCAGCAAAGAGAAATTGGGGAGTTGGGGTTCTTTTGAACCTATCTGGATTTTTTTAAGGAACTTACTGAGAATTCACCACATTATTGGTGGGAACTATTCTGTCTCCTTCAGTCTAGATAACCACAGTCTTTTTCTGTTTCCCCTTAATCCACAGGCAGATGCTGAGAACAAGACATCCCATGATATGGGTACCACTCTGCAGGCAACCAACAGCTCAGAGTCCCAAGTGTCTGAGTTCATCCTGCTCGGATTTCCAGGCATTCATGAGTGGCAGCACTGGTTCTCCTTGCCCATGGCTCTGCTTTACCTTGTAGCTCTCAGTGCTAATCTCCTCATCTTGATCACCATTTACAGGGAGCCTGGCCTGCATCAGCCAATGTATCAGTTCCTTGGTATCTTAGCTACAATAGATATTGGCTTGGCTACCACCAGTATGCCCAAGATCCTGGCCATCCTGTGGTTTGATGCCAAGGCTATCAGCCTCCCTGAGTGTTTTGCTCAGATCTATGCTATCCATTCTTTTATGTGCATGGAGTCAGGCATCTTTCTATGCATGGCAGTGGACAGATATGTAGCCATATGTTATCCCCTTCAGTATCTTTCAATAGTCACTGAAGCTTTTGTAACCAAAGCCACACTGTCCATGTTTCTGAGGAATGGCCTGTTAACCATTCCTGTGCCTGTACTAGCTTCCCAGAGACAATACTGCTCCAGGAATGAAATTGATCACTGCCTGTGCTCTAACTTGGGGGTCACTAGTCTAGCCTGTGATGATATCACTGTCAACAAGTTCTACCAGTTGGCTTTGGCCTGGCTTGTGGTTGGAAGTGACATGATTCTGGTCTTTGCTTCCTATGCTTTGATTATTTGCTCAGTACTGAGGCTGAATTCCACTGAAGCAATAACTAAGGCCCTCACCACCTGCAGCTCCCACCTCATCCTCATTCTGTTTTATTACACAGCTATTATTCTAGTATCTGTCACTCACTTGGCAGGAAGAAAGGTTCCCCTCATCCCTGTTCTCCTCAACGTGCTGCATATTGTCATCCCCCCATCACTTAATCCTATGGTATATGCACTTAGGACACAGGAGCTGAGGGTGGGCTTCCAGAAGGTGTTCAACTTGAATCAGTTTATGTCTAGAAAGTAAACTGACTATATATGACAGAATAATAAATGCATCATTGCAAAAAGAGAGAGAGAGAGCACAGACTTTGAACCCAAAATACCTTGTTAAGATTCCATCTCTGCCATTTTCCAGGGGCATCGACTCAAACTCAGTTACTTTGGATAGTACATTGCATTTACAAAGCACTGCTGCAAGCTTTTTATAATGTCAATTCTCACTTCCTGAGACATCCTATCATGGGTATATAGTATTTTGTAAGTTCTGAAGATGTGGACAATGAATAGGGAAACAATACCAAGGTAGCTTAGAATGTTACTACATGAGATTTGAGTCCAGATAGTCTCTGGAGTCTCTGTTCTTAATTCTTTCTCTCCATCCACCTCATTTATAATTTTGGAAGAGGAAGATAAGTTAGTTAAAACTACATATTACTCATTTTTAGTAAAAGTCCATTTAGACCATGAGAGTAGAGATGAACAGTGGCAATAAACTATATATATTTCTACAACCAGCAGAAAGAGGAAGATGGGAGCCAGGAGAGATGACTCAACAGTTAAAAGCACTTGTTGCTCTTGTAGGGAACTAGATTTTGATTCCCAGCACCCACATAGTGGCTCACAACTGTCTTTAACTCCAGTCCCAGGAGATCTGATCCTCTTTTCTGGTTTCCTCAGGCATACATTTGGTACTCAGAAATACAGACAAAAAAACTCATATAGAAAACATAATAAAATAAATTAATCTACAATATTTTTTGGAAAAAAAGGGGAAGATGTCCATGACTATAATTTGACTGTGGAACAATTCAAGTATCCTCCAGTCAATCAGGAGTGTGGACATTCAGATCATATGACTGACGTACAATTATATGCACTGGTAGATACTTTTGTGGAAGCAACTGAAGAGAATACAACAGCCATGTCTAATCACATGACAAAACTGAGACCAAGAAACCCTTCCCAACAGCAAAATAAAATCTCAAGGAAATTATCACTGTCCATGAACCCTCACAAAACAAAAACCAAAGCAATATCATATTCCACAAGGCAAGTCTATAATGAAGAGAAACCAGAGGTTTGTTTTTTTCTTTTTAATTTTTATTTTATTCTTCTCTCATGCAAACATCCCAATTGCATCCTACTCACCCTCCACTCCTTCAAGTCCCCACCCAACTCCCCTATTTTCTCCCTCAGATCCACAGCTCCTCTATTTCCTTCAGTAAACAGCAGAGCGCAGAAGATTTTTATGATTGTTCACATTTAAGATAGAAAAACATTCCTGTGAAAAACTTATTTGTCTCTTTGTTTTATGAAGATGAAATGGTCCCATTTCTATAGTGTCTTTTGCCAAGTATACCCATACAGAACAAAAATTTAAAGAGTAAAGTTTAGAAATGTGAAGATATGGACATAGCCACAGTCTCTGGTCCCCAGACAATGGGTTCTTCCATTCTTGAGGAAAACAAAGGAGTCAGCAGCAATTTTCCTATCTAGTGAAAAATACAGTAATTTTTAAATCTGCTACAAGAAGTCACTCTAGATAACTTTTTTAGAATGGGTTTGACAGGGGTTACTTTTTCAGTTCACAAATTCTTGAATTAATTTGCCTTGGAGCTCTGCAAAAAAATAAAGCAAAAATATTAAAAAATAAACCATTCAAATTGACTCACACTTCTCTAGTGAAACATAAAAATTCTTATGCAGTTCACTGGCAATATAAAGAATATCAGAGACTCTAAAGCAGAATCACACCATAAGAAAAGGGATGTCAGAGTAGAACAGAGAATGTATAGAGCAAATTTGGTTATCACCTATTTAAATGTCCAATTATGGATTAAAAAGATGACATATTGGCTTGAGACAATGTGTGTACATTAGGACATTTTCCTGACACAGTAGCATGACATTGTGATAGACTTTGGGAAAAGACTAACTGTCAGTAAATTTGGAAACCTAAGTTTGAAACTTTAGACTGTTGGCTCCCAAGCAGTTAAATCGTCTTCCCTTTGGTAGAGTCAATTAGATGACATGGACATCCTCCTGTAGATAGAGCAAAATTTGACCCCATGTGTTTATCTGACATTCTTCAGGCATACTATGTTGGTCGCATTCCATCTTTGTGACAAAATATTTGAGAAAAAAACTCAGAGAAAAAAATGGACATTATGTTTCAGGCCATGCCCAGCTAACGCCATTACTTTTATGTCTGTGTCAAGACTAAGTATTCAGAGTATAGAAGCATGCGTAATAAAGTTGATCATTTCACGGAAGTCAAAAACTACAGAGAGAGTAAGAAAGGTTTATGAAAAAGAGCCTTCAAATCCATGCTTCTAGTAACCTACATGAACTAACTAAGCGACACTTCCTAAGATCATGTGTACCTACGAACTCATCAATGGATTAATTTCTTGATGATGTTAGTGCTTTCATAATCCAGTTGTATCCCCCAATATTTCTAGTAGTGAGGGACAATGCCTTCAACTTTGGGTAAGAACCTTCATATTTTATTTTTTTTATATTTTATTTTCCAGTTTAAATTTAGATAAGAAACGAGGTTGCTTCACAAGTCAGTTCCAGGTCCCTCTCCTATTCCCTCCCCTCCTCCCGTGCCCTCCCCCCAACCCCCCCCGTTATCCCCTCATTCCCCCAGGGAGGGTGAGGCCCTCCATGGGGGTGTCCATAGTCTGTCATTTCATATAGGGCAGGGCCTAGACCCTTCCCCAAGAGTTCAGGGTGAGAGTGCACCTCACATTGTTCTATGGGAGTCCAAAGTCCATGTGTATACTTGGGATGGGTGCTAATCTGCTGCCCAAGGCTCAATAGATTCCCTAGGCCTCCTCACTGACACCCAGATTTAGGGGGGTCTTGATCAGTCCCATGCTGGATTCCCAGGCTGATGCCTGGGATTCAAGAGTTAACCTTTGTCTGGTCAGCTGTTTCTGGGGGTTAAACCAGCCCAGTCTTAATCCCTTTGATCATCAGTCCTCCCTCTCTGTTACTGGCTTTCTTGAGTTCAGCTCAGTACTTAACCAAGAGAGTCTGCCTCTTCTTCGATCAGCCACTAAATGAAGTTTCTTTTTCCCAGACTCTCTGGCCATAGGATTGTAGGCTGGCATGAACCTTCATATTTTAACTTTAACATTCTACCTCTTGATATCTTGTCCAGCTTCTAATAAAAATGCATAAAGTTCTATGGTTTCCATAAGTGTCTATTTCAACATTTCTCAAAAGTTCAAATTCCACTTTGAAACTCAAGACACACTCTTACCATGAGTTTCCTGCCCAGGCAAAAAGATCAAAAATGTACTCACTTCCAAAATATAATGATATAGAACTAACATTCTCATTCCCCAAAAGGAAAACAGGAGGGACATGGGAACAAAAACAAATAGTAGCTCAGCAAGATCAAAATCCAGAACAAGCATGAACTTGCAAGTCCATGTTCATCATCAATGGCACATGATGCTGTGATGTATGCTCCAAAGGACTGAGACAGCTCCATTCATATGATTCCCCTTGGTATAGTCAAACTGGAATGTCTCTTGGGCTAGCTCTGCTTACTGGGGAACTTTCTTAATTCAGCAGATCTTCCTGGCTCCTGGCATCTCTAACTACAAGAGCTCTTCATTCTAGCTCTAATTTTACTTACATAGTTGTGTTCATTGTCTTTTGAGGCCCTACCTATAAGGATTCTGGCCATTCCATACACTGCCTGGACTCTCAGGCCTTTAAGTATCTGCACGACTCCACAATTTTTACATTCTGAAGTCTTACAAAACAAACATAGCATGTCTAATAGTAAAATGCCAACCTAGTAGATAACGATGAAGCACAGCAGAAAGATCTAGGCAGCTCTGTCCTACCACACATAACCCTCACATTAATAATGAGTGATAATGGTCCTAAAATGTTGGAGATTGAACAGGTAGACAGGACATGGACTTACAATGCTATAAATTGTCATTCCTTATGAGGAATGATGCTTGAAAATAAATCAAGCCATTACCACCCTCCATCACTCCCCTACAAGTTGCATCAAAGACATACAGTCACATCCCACGATAATCTAATAGAAATGACGACAACTGCACACCCAATGGCTAGATGAGGTTGGCAGAACTTTAAATAGGTTTCTTCCCACCTATAAGCCTTAACCTCCCTTTCTCATAGCATTTGTTTCATAAATTTGTTATTGTAAATGCTTTTATGTGAAACTTACCTAAATCTTATCCTGAAATATCATCTACTTTACAATCATGCCATGCCTTTCCCAAAGACCTGGAGAATATTTCCTGAAGTGTAGGTATTGAAGAGGATAGCAGCCCAAGTCTCAGTGTCTCTAGGTGCTTAGAAGATGGACTTCAACAGGCATCACTTAACATATGTCAATGGCCTATCCTCAGAGAAAACCATTTATAACTCAGGAATAGCTCAATGTGTGCACGAATACCATCAATCAAACTTTCCACCAAAGTCCTCAAAGGGTTTCACACTATCTCACCCCAGTTCATAGATTCAATCACACCACTCCCAAAGTTCGTGCCCATTTTTGTTCTAGCAAAACAAAATTTCCAGGCTTGGTCTCTGCTCTCTCCCATGATAGCAGCAGCACTGAGGGAAGGAAAAGTAAAATCCTGCTTGCATGATATGCCCTGTGCAATCTTTCCTTAGCACTGAAAACAATCAGGTTTTTTTTCTTAGTAACATCTACACAGATGAGAGGCATTAATATTAACAGCTCACATCCATAGAGATTAGTATGTATTCATTCAACAATTCACATCAGAAACACTGTCAAACTGAACTTCTTTTTACCAACTTCTCCATTGTCCCTACAGGGTTAGGAAATGCAGAAATACCCCCAGATAAGTGGCTGTCACTTAGAATATCTGAATTGACTACTTCCCTGTCACTGTCAGTATCCTTTTACAAGGAAACACTTCTCAAATTATTCTAATTTAAGCCATCTGCTATCTAATGAGATTCTAATACAAGACTGGTTGGATTATGAAGTTTGTAGAAAAGGTGATTTAGTGTTGTGATATGACCCTGGATGTATAGACATACACTAAAGAAATTAGGAAGTGAAAGCAATATACAAAGAACTTAGGTCAGTGAAAGGCAGACCCTAGGAATACAGAGTGAAACTAGGAAGTATGATGGGAGATCAAAGGAAAAAAATGTTTGAAATACACATTACTTTTTAAATTAGAAGCCGTTAACACCTTTATAATCTCAGGGGCATTATTCAAGATAGAAAAGAAATGCTGGTCACTTGGGAGGAAGAGACAGATGGATCTCTGAGATTGAGACAAGCCTGATCTAAAGAATAAATTCCGGGATATCCAGGGCTACACAGAGGAACTCTGTCTCAAAAAAGGAAAGAAAAAAGAAAACAATTAAAGGAAAGGAAAGAAAGATGTATAGAAAGAAGGAAAGGAAGGAAGGAGGAAAACTTTTCAGAGAGGAAAAGGGGGATGTAATCACTTATTTTAAATACATAAATGTGTTCCAAAATTACTGATATTTTAGAAAACAATTTGACTCTAACTAAATTTCATATTTTCTTAAGAGCATCTCTCCCCACTAGAAATAATGAATGCAGCATTAAAAGGCAGAATTATGATAAACCTAGTTTATGGGTTAAATTGAATTTTATCTATCATTGTAGAATTTAACACCAACTTACTTCATAAAATCCAATGAATGTTTCTGTGAACTGAGCAGAGGAGGCTGCGAGAAAGTGCTGAAGAAAAGAAAGACAGCAAAATGTGCATTAGCTGGTTCTGTTACTGTCCCTAAGGGTTAAAATTGAAGGAACTTCTTTTTTGTACTGACTTGAGTTGACTAGAGTCTCTTATATGAGAAAAACAAAAACAAAAGAACCAAACCTGGTCAATACAAAATTCAGGTGAATTACATGAGACTTAGCACAAGTGACTCCTTTCTGCTTTGTTCTGCTGGAGCATTGAGCAGGAGCCTGGACAAAACTATGGCTTCATATATAATTTGTAAAACAGTATACTGTGTCAACATGAAGGTGAGATGCAGAGAAATATGCAACACACACACACACACCACTTACTTTTTTTGTTTGTTTCCCCTCTCTCCATTCCTCGCAGTTCACAAACATACACACACACACACATTCTCTTTCCCAGATCCATTGCTCCTCCATTTCCTTCAGAAAAGAACAGACCTCCCAGGGATTTCAATCAAACACAGCATAACAAGATTCAATAAAACTAAACACAAACCCTCATATGAGGGCTGAATGAGGCAACCCAGTAGGAGGAATAAGGTCCCAAGAGCTAGAAAAGACTCAGAGACACTCCCAGTCCCACTGTTCATAGTCCCACAGAAGCCCCAAGCTAAAAATCCACAGCATGTATGAATAGGACCTAGAACACATCTATGCAGGCTCCATAATTGTCCCTTCAGTCTCTGTGAGCCCCTGTGAACCCTGCTTAGGTGATTCTGTAGGTCATGTTCTCATGTTGTTCTTGACCCCTCTGGCTCCTGCAATACTTCTTCCCCCTGTGCTATGGGGTTCCCCAAGCTACACCTAATGTTTGGTTGTGGGTCTCTGCATCTGTTCCCATCAGCTGCCAGAGGAAGTCTCTCCGATGAATCTTGTCACTGACTTTTGTTTTGTTTGTTTTTGCCAGTTGTGTTTGGTTCTACCCTAGGTCTCTGGGCCATCCAGTTTCTAGATCCTGGCCATTCAGGCAGTGTTTAGCATGGGTTCCCTGTTGTGGAGTGGGCCTCTAATTAGACCAGTCATTGGTTGGCCACTTCTACAAGCTCTGAGCCACCATTGTCCCAGCAGATCTTGCAGACAGGGCAGGTTGTGAACAAAGGACAGGTTGTGGTCAAAGGTTTTGTGGCTGGGTTGGTGTCCCAGTCCCAACACTGGAAGCCTTGCCTGGTTACAGAAGATGACTGGTTCAGGCTCCATATCCTACTTCACTGGGCCTTCTCACTAGGGTCAGCCTCATAAGTTCAAGCAAATTTCTGTTGCACTAGGTTTCCACATAATCCCCTAAATACCCCATTCCAGTCATACTCTCTCCCCATACTCTCTCCCACCCAACTCCATCCCTCCCCTACATCTAATCCCTCCCATTTCCATCCCCACCTGTCTCCAGTTCATCCACAATATCTATTTCCCCTTTCCTGGAAGATCCATGTCCCCCCCGCCCCAGAGCCATCCCTGTTACTGAATCTCTCTGGGTCTCTGGATTGTAGTGTGATGATCCTTAATTAACAGACAATATCCACATATAAGTGAGAACAGACCATGTTTATTTTTCTGGGTCTGGGTTTACTTTCTCAGGATGATTTTTTCTTTCATTTTTTTCTTTTGGTTTTTCCATACTGGGTTTCTCTGTGTAGTTTTGTAAATTTCACGATGACCTCTTTTCTAAAAGTTAAGTAATACTCCAGTGTACAATTATACCACATTTTCTTTATTCTACGGTTGAAGGACATCTAGGTTGTTTCTAGCTTTTGGTTATTATGAATAAAACTGCAATGAACATGGCTGAGCAAGTGTCCTTGTGGTAGGGTGGAGTGTCTTTTGGGTATATGTCCAAGGGTAATATAACTGAGTCCAATTTTCTAAGGAACCCCCATATTGATTATCATATGAAAATATACACAAGCAACCCCAAAAATTCTATCAGGGAATTCCTACAGCCTATATACACTTTCAGTGATGTTGCTGGACACAAAATTAACTCAAAAAGTAGCCTTGCTATATACAAATGACAAATGGACTAAGAAAGGAATAAGAAAACAACACCCTTCACAAAAGCCACAAAAATATAAAATGTCCTGGAGTATCCCTAACAAAGTAAATGAAAGACCTGTATAACAAGAACTTGAAGTCTTTGAAGAAAGAGACTGAAGAGGACATCAGAAGATGGAAAGATCTCCCATGATCATAGATTGGTAGAATTAACATAGTAAAAATAGGGATCCTACCAAAAGCAATATACAGATTTAATGCAATCCCCATCAAAATTGCAACACAATTCTTTACAAACCTTGAAAGAATAATGGAAACTTGATACGGAAAAACAATAAACCCAGGATAGCTAAAACAATCCTGAACAATAAGAGAGGAGACATTCTTAGGGGTGACACCCTGTTCTTCCCTTTGACTGTCAGCCTGTCCCCATTTGTTTCCACTTGAGAAATTAGGGTTTTAACAGGGATGCAGGAAACTGAGCAGAAGCTGGCCTCCCAATGAAAGGTACAAGCGACTTATGCTCTACATCTGTCAAATGAATTAAAACAGTTGTAATCATCCTGGTGGGATAGGAAATATTTTAAATAGAAACACGTATGTCCCTCCCTTTGGCAAAAGATTATTGAAACAATGAACTCCAGAAAATTACAACTTCCCCCGGAATCTCATTCTGAAGCCCTAGTGTCACTAGGAGAAAAACTTGCCTTCAAGGAAGAGATGCCACACAGTTCTGAAAACTTACTTGACCACCTTGCGTGACAAACGAGAGATGAAATGATGTTTGTACTTTGGTTTTCCTGAGACAGGGTTTCTCAGTGTAGCCCTGACTGTCCTGGAATCATGCTGTAGACCAGGCTCAAACTTGGATGTTTGTAATTTTAATAATGACTGGCTCTGTGCCTCTCCAGGCACATCATCCCATTTAAATGAGCTGAAAATGTATAAACTGGAACTGTTCTAACTAACCCAATAGTACACCTGATGAAACAACAAACAAATAACAGCTATGTCTGTGGTCAGTGTTAAGGTGCCCCAAACACAGCTGCACTGTCCTTCGAAGTTCCTTAAATCTGCCTCTTGGCCCACAGCATTTCTAAGAATCAGTGACAGTGTTAGTAAGAAAACAACTTCAAATGTTCAGTTGCTTAGTGCAACAAAACACTACGCTGTTCACTCACCAAAAACTGTAAAATTCTGCAATCTTTCTGGATGAGTGACTGCTGGTGGTACTTCCCCATGTGTTTACCTAGACTTCTAAAACTACTCCGCATTCAGTGCTGCTGTCTTCAGTGTGTCCTCAAGAGGCCATGGGAAATCTGCAGGATACCTAATCACCTTAATGTGAAAGAGACATTATATATTCTAGCCATACTTCTTGATGAGTCAGTCTGGTGGCCCCATCTAGAGGCCAGATTACAAAGTCTCCAATCGATTCCCAGGAACATTTATCTTACGTTGCTGGTGGTTAACAGGATGTGTGTTCTTGGTGATCTCTCACCCTCTTCACACAATGTCTGTGAAATTTGAATAGTAGCCAAGTTATGTCAGAAACTGGAGACCTTAGTGACAATGGGGGGATTTGGTTCATGGGTGTCCTGTGTGATCAGACCACCTGTCCCTAAACTCACAGCACTAGCAGAAGAGATGCTGGGAAAGAAAAGGTTGGTAATGTGTGTTGGCTGCATTTCTGAGGTAGCTAAATGAGAACTGGGCAGAAAATGTGTGGAAATAATTGGTCACTTTCCAAGCAGGAAACAAAATGTTAATGGTGAGTATATTGGATTCCTACAGTCAACACCACTAATTTCCACACTTAGTGGCTTGAAACAATATGTCTTTATTCTCTTCCCATTCTGTGGGTCAGAAGTCTGAAATGTGTTTCCCAAAGCTAAACAAAGGTGTGAGCAGGGCTGTGCACTTTTCTGGAAATAACTCCACAAGCCCTGAGAGAATCTGTCTCCTCTGCCCACATTTCTTGGTATATACCAGTTCATTTCCAACACTAACAAAAATCCAGTTGTGTCTTTCCTACTCACAACACTAATCTCAACATCTGTGGGGCTTTTTGTCATTTGTGGGGCCTTTGTGACTAAATCAGATTTCACTCCCAAAATTCAGGGTAATGTTCCATTATTTTAAGATCTGCTGCTTGGTGATATTAATCAAATCTGTAACATGAGTTTTCCTTCTCCATATAACCCAATTCCCACATCCCACAGATTGGAATACATATATGTCAGGAGGAGGCACACTGAATTAAAAATAAGCTGAATCCTGTAGATATAGAAAATGCACTGCTTCTCAATAAACATCAAACAGTAAGAAGTGATTTTTTTCAAATCTTCTAGCAAAAATATCCCAACCAAACTTCCAGTTAAATAAAATGTCTAAGGAAAAAGTCTGTGATATGAGCAGGGTACCCAATAAACAATTTACATAAAGCAATTAACAGCAATGGTCAACGTAAAGATAGAACCTTCCCAATAAAGCATTATAACTCCAAATTATCCTCCAGTAAGTTAAGTATCCCACCATAGGGAATGGGCTCCAAAAAGCCAGTTCATGTACCCAGGGATAGGTCCTGGTCCCACTGCCAGGGCCTCCCTTTTTTCATGTTGGTAAGAGAAACTGGGAAAGCATTGAGAACTGAGACCACTCTCAAGACTTGCACACAACAGACAACAAGTGAGTCATGCTGTCCCTGATTTGCTTGGTCTTCACACCATAGATGATAGGGTTAAGCATGGGGGGAACTAGCACATACAGATTTGCCAGAAGAATGTGTACATGGTGTGGGATATTCTTGCCGAAGCGGTGGGTAAGGAAAGTGAAAAATGATGGTATGAAGAAAAGGAGAATGACTCCAATGTGAGAGCCACAGGTGTTGAGAGCCTTGTGTCTGGCATCCTGGGAAGGAAGTCTAAATACAGCCTGGAGGATCAGACTGTAAGAAATACCAATGAGTGCAACATCTACCAAAACTGAAGCCATCGGCACTGAGAAGCCATACCAGATATTGACAGTGATGTCAGTACAGGCCAACCTGGCTACACCAATATGCTCACAGTATGAGTGTGGGATGATATTGGTCCTGCAGTATGACAGCCTTTTCAGCAGGAATATGATAGGGAAAATGGTCCCAATGCTCCGTCCCCAGATGGCCAGTGTCATTTTTCCAATTGCCATAGGAGTTAAGATGGATGAGTATCTCAGAGGAGTACAAATAGCCACATAGCGGTCAAATGCCATGGCCAGCAGGATTCCTGACTCAGCCACAAAAGCAACATGAATGAAAAACATCTGAGTAAGGCAGGCATCAAAGGGGATCTCCCCAGCATGGAACCAGAAGATAGCCAAGGCCTTGGGCACAGTGGTAGTTGACAGGAGAATGTCAGTGCCAGCTAGCATGGATAGAAAGACATACATGGGCTCATGGAGGGTGTGTTCACTCAGAACAACAAGAATGAGGGCTCCATTTCCCAAGACTGCAGTGATGTACATGAGACAAAAGGGGATAGAAAGCCAAGTGTGGTATTGCTCCAGTCCTGGGATTCCAAGTAGGATGAACACAGTTGGATGGATGATGGTGAGGTTAGCTCCAAGCATACTTGCTTTTGATGTCTCCTTGTGAAGACTAAAGGAGAGGCAGGGGCAGCAGGAAGAGTCAGCTGTAAGTTCTAGTAGGGGGTGAGCAAACATCATAGTGACTTAAAGTGTACAATGTTCCTCCTCCACTTCCCACATTAGCACTGCAAATACAAACGAGTGTTCCACACTTTGGCAGTGTCTAGAACCCACACACACATCTGTGTCCTCACTTGCACCTTCACTCTTTCCCAGGCTTTGATCATTCCCATGTTCACTACAACTGCTTCCTATGCCAGGCAAGGCTCCCCATCTCCTGTTTCCAGTCCTCACACCTTTACAGTCAACAGACTCTAAACAAAAGGCTTACAAGGTTTGTTTTGTTGGGGGAATGTGAAGTATAGGGATAACTGGGTGGTTTGGGGTGTGTGTGTGTGTGTGTGTGTGTGTGTGTGTGTGTGTGTGTGTGTGTGTGTGTGTGTGAACATGTGCATATGATAGCTAGAGGAAGAGGACATCTGGTGTCTTCATCACTCATCACCGGATGTCTCACTTTTGGCTAGGCTGACTGGCCACCAAACTTCCAGGACCCTCCTGTCTCACCTCCACCCCCCAATCCTGGAATTCAGGCACTTTACAACCATGCCTAACTTTTTATATGGGTGCTGGAGATTTGAACCCAGGTCTTCTTGTTTTCACTATCACTCCTGTCCACGGATCCACCTCCCCAGTCCCTATGATATTGTTGTTTTTAATAACCCTACCAACATACAAATTAAAGCCAAAACTTTCAAACATAGAAAACCCTCCACAAGCCTGAATTACTCTTTTTTCCAGCTTTAGACACATTGTCAAGGTTAATTTACAGTGTCACCTGCTCTCCACTCAACCTGAATTTTCCAGTTTTCCTCGCTTTTGACAAGCATTTCTTCATCTAGAACAAATTTTTCTACCTTGAAAGTCTTTCAGTTTACAAACTGTATATTACTACCCAGGAAACCCTCCTCAGTTCAAATCCTGGATTCCTGACTTTTTTTAAAGGCAAGTTTTTTACATCTTAGAAATTTGGCAAGATCTGTAATGGTGAATCAGTCATACTTTTCTTGTCAAAATTAAATACACTCCACAAACTGCCCAACATCATGCCTAGCAGAAAAATACAAAATCAATACTAATTATTGTTAGTGAATGAATAAGTACAACTGAACAGAAACCCAAGCAACTAATGGAAATGCATTTGGAATTTACAATTTCAATCTAATGGGAAAAAAACATCTATTCAACTGATGTCATTAGGATATAAAATTATTTCCCAACTCATTAGTTGAACATATAGAAACTACAGATAAAGTCTGATGTCTAAATAATAAAACTTTAAAATTAAAACAAGTGTTTCAATATAAATATTTTTGTGTTGGAAAGATCTGAGTAAAATAAAAGAACCAAATTTCATAGAAAGTAGCAAATGACTTACAATTTTATAAAAACAGAATGTATGATTCCAAAAATAAGTAATTCTAGGAAAAAGACATATATTAACATTAATCTTGCAATAGAGAAATACATAATGTATTTTCAAACATGCAAAGAATCAAAATGGATGACATATACTATAATAAAATCAGTCTGTACATATGAATAGATGATTGATCATATAAAATTTAAAGAAATTAAAATCATATAAAATTTAAGGAAACAAACTATATCATCTTTAAAACATAAGGAAAATGGCTCCCAATGCTGAGACATGTAACTTTCGATGGCCACTTTGGACAGCAACTTGACAATAGCTTTTAAAAGCCTTAACTTTGCAAATGTTCTGTTCTGTGACTTCTGCCATCTATTTTCTGAAATTACAGCAGAAGGATCTACAAACATCTACATTCTTACAATATCAAGTTGTATGACTTCATAACCACCCTAGAGCAGTAAGTTAAGATAGCTATATTGCAACAAAATGTTTTGTTTCCGTGTTTTCAATGTATAGGCCCTGGAGAGATAACTCTCTCTGTAAAGAGCTTGCCACACAGACATGAGGATATGATTTGAACCCCAGCACCCACATAAAAAGCTGTGTGTGGTGGCATGTGTTTGTAGTCCCATTGCTGGGAGGAGGTGAAACAGGGGGATTGTTGGGGTTTGCTGGAGTCCAGCCTGATACTTGGCAAAGTCCAAGATCTCTGTGAGAGACCCTGTCTCACAAAACAAGATGGATGACTCCTGCAGAAAAACAACTGAAGTTGAATATGATCTCTACATGGATTGCACACACATGCACAAGCACACACATGTGTACCTCTACACACATGAACACACACACATATGCACAAAGAAGTGTCAACCATGCCACATAATTAAGTAAACAAAAAGCTAATTGTAGCTCCAGATGCATAATCTGATTTCTGTCTGTGAGGTACACTACTTTACATTATAAGCAACAGAAAAGCCAAACCCACTGTGGCTTGAGGAGACAGGAATGTCTTTACTCTGCTTCTGAATACAAAGCTTTCTAAGGGGAGATGGTGCGGTCTGCAAAAGTGCTTGTTATGCATCAAAAAAGACAGCCATGGTCCTTCCAGTCTACAATCTCAACTCTATGGAGGCTAGACACAAGGGGGTCACTGGGGTTTGTTTGTCACCTTCCTAGTTTTCAGGTCCAGTGAGAGACAGGCTCATGAGAATAAGGCAGAGAGTGACAGGACAAGATATGGAATGTCCTTTAATCTCTGCATATGCACAAGGGCATGCTCACACAACCAATGCACACACAAACTGAAGCAAACTGAAATTGTAATTTTTAATATGCTTGCTTTCAGTATTTCAATATTTTAAGTTGGTTACTTTAATATTCTGGGGAAAAATAACTGTAGTCCCATTCCTGTACAACACAGCAGTTCAGGATGTAAAAATGAGTGCTTCTACCATAGCCCACTCCCCAGACGACATTAAAAAAAAATCCATCCTACCAAAATCAACAGGGAAACCATACAGGGAAAACCTAAAAATCGTAAGAACCAAACACTTATCCCAAAGTTTACCGGGGCTGAAGAGGAAGTTCTTCCTCCACGTGTGATGCAGGCTCTGGGGTGGAAATGGGATGATATTTGTACCTCATCTTAGGATCCCTAAGATCGGGAGTTAGCTTCTTCCCCCGTGTTCTGTAGAGGGTGTCTGGTTTGGTTAGACAGAAGCAAACCCCAGAAGAGCTAGTCTCCAGAGATCACCAGCTCCGAAACCAGAGAGAATCCTTCCTACAGTTTCTGCACATACAACATCTGCTGATGACTCCAGATCACTAGCATAGGGGCATCTGTGAATTTGATCTGCTGTTACTCAGTGTGTGGATTATTAAGATCCCACCTATACCCACAAATCCTCAATATATAGAGAATTGGAGAAAAAGAAGAAACAGTAGATCAGAAAGAGCTAAGTATGCAGGACCATGTAAATGAAAAAGAAAGAGAGGGGAGAGGGAAAGAGAGAGATTAACCGTTATCCCATTATGCTGAAACTATAATGTTGAGTAAGACATGAACTCTGCCACCTCCCCAATAGTTTCACCAAATTATAAATCCATACGCGGATGAATCCACTGATAAAACCAGAGCCATCATAATCTAATCACATCTCAAAATTACCACCTGCAAGAGCTGGAGAGATGGTTCAGCAGGTAAAAGCCCTGGCTGTCTTGCAGAAGACCTAAGTTTGGCTCCCAGCACCCATGTAATGGCTCACTTCTGTAGATACAATGATCTCTTCTGGTCTCTGTTGGCACCAAGCACATATGTTGTGCATACACATGCATGAAGGCAAAATAATCATAAGTTAAATAAATTAATCTTTTTTTAATTGTAAAAACAGGAATTCATTTATTTTGATTCAATTTTTTAACGAAGTTGCCTCATCCAGTCTTGACATGAGTGCTTGTGCCTGGACTTATTGCATATTGTTATGCCATGTTCACTTGCTATCCCTGGGAAGCCTGCTCTTTTCTGAAGGGAAACAGAGAAGGGGTGGATCTGGGGGAGAGGGGATGCAGGAGGTTCTCAGAAGTGGAGTGGAGGGAGGGGAGCCTGCTGTTGGGATATATGGTATGAGAGAAGAATAAAGAAAAAAGAAAAGAAAAGTTCCACCTAAATAGGCTACACGGGGACCCAAGTCTTAATCACATGATTCTTTTGTAGGGACCACTTTATACCCACATCATGATAGGCATTATTGCCATCATTGATATTATTTATTATGTTATATATTAATATATTATTGTACAGTGACATTAAGTCAGGACCATATTATTAAATTAATGCTTAGTTTACTATTGACTCAAATTCCCATGCTTTAATTACTAGAATACTAGACTATATTTATTATCAATTTAAATTTCTGTGAAATCAGCAATAATTTTGTGGACATGGAAACAGATATCTATGGTCCCAGAAATAATGAAAAACTGGGAGTGCTATCTTCTTCTGGACAGTCATGTGCACAACTCAAAGATGTCAGTATCTTTCACTCTTATTTGACCAAGGAACATCAAATATAAAGCATGTATCAATATTTCATGCCTACATCTACAGACTATTCTATGGAAAACATTCTGCCTGTGGGCCAGAAGAGGACATCAGATCTCATTATGGATGGTTGTGAGTCACCATGTGGTTGCTGGGAATTGAACTCAGGACTTATGGAAGAGCAACCATAACCTCTGAGCCATCTCTCCAGCCTGAAAAACATTTTGTAATTAATGAAGGACCCTCTGAGGATCTGGCAGAAAGGAGCAACTTGATGCATTCACCCTTTACAATGATTAACATAAAGTCACTTGTAAATAGGTTAAAGTATAAAATATGTAAAACATTAATTCAGTTAAGAAATTAAAACCAGGCATGGTGGTGCACACCTTTAATCCCAGTGCTCGGTAGGCAGAGGCAGGCAGATCTCTGAGTTCAAAGTCAGCCTGGTCTACAGAGCAAGTTCCAGAATAGCCAAGGATACGGAGAGAAAAACTGTCTTTAAAAAAGGAAGAAAGAAAGAAAGAAAGAAAGAAAGAAAGAAAGAAGGAAAGAAGGAAGGAATTAATACAAAACCGGAGATAAAATGATAAAATTCATTAGTAATTTGCAGAGGTAGTATTAAAAATAAAACTGTAATTAAACAAATAGCAGTACTAGCAGAAGTTTCTGCAGAGTTTGAGCTAACAATTACATAAGTGATATACACGTGTGTGTGTGTGTGTGTGTGTGTGTGTGTGTGTGTGTGTTATGGATTATTTCATTTAACCTTCTCAACAACTCTATGAAAGTTCCCCATAGTTACCACAAGATAAAAAAAAGTGAAAAGTAAAAAATGTTAAATGAATTTCCAGGTCTTCATAGACAGAAAATAATGGGGACAAGACTCAAATGAAATTTTATGATTCCAAGTGCCACCTATATAAATATGCAGACATTTCATCATTAGTAGTATTGATAATAACTTATTTGGAGAAGCCAAACCGAGAGGAAGAATTTGAGAAAACTCTAAGGTTTCCTGTTTGGTGAAGTTGATGAGATTGCCCTAATTTGTTCCCCAAGAAAAGGAACACAGAGAAAAATCTAGCTTGAAAGAAGATTCCATGTTCCAGAGTGGATAGGAGGATATGTGTATCTAAACAGAGAGAGAGAGAGAGAGAGAGAGAGAGAGAGAGAGAGAGAGAGAGAGAGAGAGAGAGATTAGAGACACGAATTTAGGGCTCACAATGTATGTAGTAGCTGAAGAAATAAATGGACATGACCTTTCCTAGATAAGTATGAAGGAGCAATGGTCAAGGACATGAGCCCTTAAGAGAGTACTCCAATTCTGCCAGTCTGGTCCCATGAGCACTGTTATGTATGTCAGGAGCCAGCTGTGTGTCTCCCTGCCTTATCTATTCTTTAGTGTCCAAGTTAGAGCCAAGGTTTGAGACACAGAGTTGCATGCAGCCACTGACTTAGCTCTGGGATGATAAACCATTACTGGTTTTTGTGGACTGACATCACTGACCATTTCAGTGTATCCAGAGATTCATGCTCTAAGTTCAGGGAGGTCATCATCTTTTCCCTTATTCCCCAAACACTTACTAAATGCCAAACATTTTTCACATATAAAGGTACAAATATGAAGCATACATATTCTTCTGGTTCAAGACATTTACAGTCACTTCTGGTTACAAAGTAATGAGCAGCTTATTACAACTCATTCTGCACAGGTAGAGATTTGTGTGAGATGATCTAGGCATGCAAAAGAAGGAGGCTTGACTTATCTGGAGAAAAAGAGAAAGACTTGACAGAGAAGGTAGCTGTCCTCCTGTACCCCTACTTACCTTCCCTCCCCTGGCCGACCTCTGCTAGAATTAAAGGGATTAAAATTATGTGTCACCACTACCTGTCTGAGAAGGTAGTTCTTGAGGTGAAATTTAAAGGAGACAATTTCCCAGAAGGCAGAAAGACATGCAAGTCTTTTGTACATCTTAGCCGGGTGTTGGTGGCGCACGCCTTTAATCCCAGCACTTGGGAGGCAGAGGCAGGCGGATCTCTGTGAGTTCGAGGCCAGCCTGGTCTACAGAGCGAGTTCCAGGACAGCCTCCAAGACAATACAGAGAAACCCTGCCTCGAAAAACAAACAAACAAACAAACTCGCAACAAAAAAAACATCTGATACCATAGAAGTTAGTGGAGAACTTTTATTTGCTTTGGTTGTTTGGTGCTTGTGACAGAGTTTTGCTTTATACCTCAGGTTGGTCTTGAACTGACTATGCAAGCCAGGCTGTTCTCAAACGCAGATCAATCCTCCTGCCTCAGCTCCCTGAGTGATGGAATTACAGGCATGAACCACCAAGCCCAGATTACTTGATTCTATATAAAGAAACAGTATTAGGGACTTTAAAATATCAGGGCTTCTCCATATGTTAAATATGTTTAAATGTATTAATTTGTTATAACCTTACTTTTTGTGATAAAGCCAATTACTGATAAAGTCAAATTCTCATATCAGAGAAATATACACTTAGTTTATCATTTCCAGTTCTTAAGGATATGAAGTGAGTAGCAAACATTAAACAAGAGAAAGAGATGGGAATGGCAAATAGAACATGGAAAAGTGGGAAAAGGAGAAGGGTGAAGCAAAAGAAGGAATCCAGGAGATCTGTGCTCCTTGGCTAGCTTCCTTGATGGAGCTGCATGTAAAGATTCACAAGGACCCATCAGCCCAAAGGAGAGGAACAACACTGAGTCTTGATGTCTAAGAACCAGCGGACTATACCCTCTCGGATTTGCTTAGTCTTGACTCCACAGACAATGGGATTCAACATTGGTGGCACCACCACATAAAGATTGGCCAGCAAGATATGCACGTGCCGGGGAATGTTCCTCCCAAAGCGGTGGGTCAGTAAAGTAAAGAAGGATGGAACGTAAAACATGAGGATGACACAGAGGTGAGACCCACAGGTGCTGAGGGCCTTGTGCCGCGCATCCTGGGAGGGCAAACGAAACACTGCTCGGAGAATGAGCGAGTAAGACACAGCAATGAGGATCACATCCATGATGACCATGACGATGGGCACTGAGAAGCCGTACCAAATGTTAACAGTGATGTCGGCACAGGCTAAGCGAGCCACCCCAATGTGCTCACAGTAGGAATGGGGGACGACGTTGGTTCGACAGAACGGCAGCCGCTTCAGCAAAAAAATCACAGGAAAGATGATACAGAAGCTTCTCATGACAATGGCCAGAGCAATCCTCCCCACTATGTGCCATGTCAACACCGTTGTGTATCTCAGTGGGGCACAGATGGCCACAAAGCGGTCAAAGGCCATGGCTAACAGGATGGCTGACTCCCCCACAAACATTGTGTGGACAAAGAAGACCTGGGTGACACAAGCATCAAAGGCAATGTTGTGGGCATGGAGCCAAAAGATGGCTAGGGCCTTGGGTACAGTAGTGGTGGACAGTAGGATGTCTGTGACTGCCAGCATTGAAAGGAAGAAATACATGGGTTCATGCAGGTTCCGCTCTATGATGATGACCACTATCAGGATGCTGTTCCCAAAGACTGCAGTGACATACATGAGGCATAGGGGGATAGACAACCAGGTGTGATAAGCCTCCAACCCAGGGATGCCAAGGAGCACAAAAACTACAGGGTGGAAGATGGTGATGTTGTTGTCAATCATGATGCTCATGGCGGTGCTGATGGGTGGCTGGAAATGAAGGAACAGAAGGAACTCTTGAATGTGTGCAGAGGCAAAAGACAGGCGTAAAGATGTGAATTGCTGAGCTCCCAAGAGAAAGTTCATCTAGAAGATAGTAACCAGGATGCAAGAATGGCTTCCGGCCCTGAGTGTCTCATTTGCAGTTTCTGTGGCAAGGTGCTTTAAGGACCAACAGAAGTGGTACCTGCCTCCACTCACCCTGCCTCCCGTGTCCTGACCCACCCCCACCTTTTAACATTCATTCTACCATTTCCATATAAGTACAAATCGCTCTCCACACAGCTTGTACTTGTTCCTTCCCTGACACTTTTTCTGTGTTCACCTAAATTTCTCTCCCCTTTGTCTTCTGTTTGCCCAATTCTTAGCCTAAGTAGCTCCTTAAGACACACCACTCTGTAATGTGTTCTTAATACATCTCCTTCCTGAAGACATATTAACTAAACTCGATTATAATGCAATTGGATAGTTTATCTGCCTATTACTTTGAACATTTCTCGGGAAAGTTGCCCTCATAACTCCCTGGGATGGACATGGAGAGCCATGTGGAAATTGGAAGGCAACTAAGAGATGTGTTTAACGACTGTGACCCAGATTCACGGCATCCCTGAAGGCAGTAAACAGGGGCAGCCAATGAAACCGAAGAAGTAATATTCATCACCCTCTTCATGAACCTGTGCTTCAGAAAGTTCCATAAACACCTTTTGATCAATTCTACACCTCCTTATTCATGTAAAACCTGAAGCCCACAGACCCCTTTTCTAGAGAAACTGTCTTGACAGGAGAGAATCACTCTATTCTGTCCCCCTGGCCTTTACCAAGTCCAACATGGCCCTGCTTTCTCCTTCATTCCAGAAGTAACCAAGTCTCCATGTTTCTAAAAAGTGTTCTAAATCCTTGTCTTAGCTATCCAATGCTCATAGAACATTTGCCTCTGATGCTAATTATCCGTCAACTGTTTAGAGAGTGGAAAAGGTTAGTTATTAGTAATCTAGACTGGACCTTGAAGAAAACTCCATGGGTTGGGCATGATGACAAGTTCCTAAAATTCCAGCACTCAGGAAGGCAAGGCAGAAGAAAGGACTCAAGTCTGAGGCCAGCCTGGAATACACAGTGAGCTCCAGACAGAGCAGAGCTAGAGAATGGGTTCTCATCTCAGATAAATAAATGCCATGAAAGAAAAAAGAAAAACTATAAAGACAGCACATAAAAAACTAGACAGATATCCTGACAAATGTGTTCCAGGAGCTCTGCGGAAGAAGCCATTCAAAGGGAAAAAATCCTCAGACCAAGGGTCCATCCTCCTGACTTCAAAATGTACTGGATCAAGGCACAGCCCTATGGATTACAAGTGGACACTAGGGAAAGAGCAGAGCCAGATCCAAACAGGTAAGGGCCCAGGAAGACTCATTATGTGACACCTCTCAAGCCATATCTCATACACATTTGCTGAGAATCCACTCAGGAGAAACTGCGCTTTGGTGGATTTAGCTCTTCCTTTTTTTTTTAATCACTACCCTGGAGTGGTGATTTATAGAAACAAAAGCCCAAATTCAGCTACTTACTAATTTACCCCTGTTTTAATAAAGCAGTATGTGCCAGATACAAGCCCTTAATCAATCCCTTCTCTCTGCTTGCAACTATATGGTATAACCACAAGACTGAGGTGCCAAGGGCGTAGGCAGCTATTGATGAAGTCCTGCAAAGGACCTACTGACTGGAAAGGAGAACTGTCACTGCGTGTTTTCTGGGGCCACCACCTCAGCCCTGCTGTTACTCGGCCAAACAGTACTGAAAGATTCTAGGTTCACACAGGTCAAAACTGGGAGTGAGGGTCACAAAGAACAGAAAACACTTCCTAGGGCTCTAAAGGAATAGTAGCATGATTTTACAAAAGAGACAGAAAGCCAGAATGGTAGAGAAGGGGCAAGGAGACATGGGAATGAAGGTGAGACCAGGCAATGGATGGCAATGCTGACTTACCCAGCCAGGCCCAGATAAATGATCTCAGTTACGTCACCTTACTTCTGTATGCCTCTATTTTCTCCTCAGCGATGAGAGAACAATAATCAACTTCGAGGGGTAACTGTGAGGGTTGCAGAGTTCACCCAGACTGAGACAGTGAGGGCTGTTATCCTGTCACCATTGTTGGTTTGGCCATTATCCTACTGTATTTTTCCCTGGAAGCAAAACGCCTGCATACCATGGTAGAGGGAACACCGTACTGAGACACTATTCTTCATTCAGATAAGACCAAATGAAACACCTTCCCCAGGAGGAAAGAGGGTGAAATGGAGCAGAAGCACCAATGAGAAGAGAGTCACCCACAAACGGGTCTCTCAGGTGGACCTGGTATCTCAGAAACCAAGCCTAGACCCAGACCAAGACTTAGCCTGGCTCAGAACCACCCAGCAGAATTTCTGCAGGTACTCTGAAAACTACCCACTGTCTTAACAGAAACCAGGGGAAAGTGTCTCTGTCATTTACAGAAGTTCCTGGGACACTGTGGAGTGTCAAGGGTAACTGTAGTTCCAAGAAAGCTGGAGTAGAGCCACAGAGAAGATGTCCAGGCTAGGAATCAATGCTTCCTCATGGCTGCTATCCAGGCTCTGCTCCTTTTCTTCCCTATGTCAAGTCCTACCTAGCTTTCACCATTGTCCATTCCTTCTTCTGGAGTTACACAAAGGCCTTTTTATCTCTACAGTCTGAATTTGGAAGACTGTTAATATCATAATCATAATATATTAGAATGTACTCACAAATCCCATCCTATGTAATTGTTAGATAACTCTATGAGCTGCTTTGTGCCTATCTGAATTACCTAGACACTTATTAATACATGTATTAATTTCACTTTGCCATCCTCCTTGTAGATGCATTTCATATTTCAAATGTTTTTTTTTACCATTTTGACTCCATAGACTGCACAATGACGCCATGCACCTGCACACTTTATAGCAGGTTTACTGCATGCTGGGTCACAAGACATTTGCTCTCCTTTAACTTTTCTTATTAATTGGATACAGTTTAACTGTCATATATGCATATAATAGGGGAACCGATTTGGAACCTGTTTATCTTTTAACATGTTGGTAGCCCTCACTCCTATTCACGGGCACTCAGACAGGATGTCCCATCTTTTCACAATCTAAAGCCAGCATTAGCTGTGCTGCAGAGGCACAGAGAGTCTCCTAACTCACTATCACATCTTTAGAGAAAAAAGTGTATGTATTGTATATAACACTATATACAAATGCACACTCACATATATATAATCACTGTGGCATATCTAGTAAAGTGAAGATATATATACATATATATATATAATTACACCTCATTTTCAGTGATAATATCTAAAATCTACTTTCCGAACAATTTTAGATATATAATATGCTCTTATTAACCACACTCACTATGGTGCAAAATAGACCCCTGCCTAACAAAAATCTACATGTTCTTATTGATATCTCTCTAAGCCCTGGACCCCACAACCTCTGCTACTAAGCATAACTCAAGTTTTTTAATTAAGCAGTTCAAGAAAAATGCCCACCTACCTATTGGTTTAACTCTCTGTGAATATTTCAGAGATGGTACCCAAATTTGAGCGACCCACTGTGTCGTGTGTGATGATCATCTGCTGTGCTCTTGTGATGCAGAGAAACAGCAGCAAGCTCCAACTCCATAAGCAAACCGGGCTCTCCCAGGGTCTGCATGTGCTCCACAGGACACGGGGCAGGAAGGCAAAATGAGGTGGACTTCCCAGGTTTGAACCTGACACCCAGATTACCAAGAAAAAAATGGGCCATTGGTGTGGCTGAGCCTTGACACACAAGGCTGGGGATCTGATTCACGGCTGCAGAACTGCAAGCCCTGAAAGTAATCCTCTAATTGCCATACATGCAGCATCCATGACACATATGCACCACACATACAAATAATAATCTAAAAAAAACAAGCCCTGAAAATAGTCCTCTGATCGCCACACATGCAGCATCCATGACACATATGCACACACATACAAATAATAATTTAAATAAAAAAAATTAAAGAATTTTCCTCCGCTTTGGATAAGAGTTCATGGCACTAATCAAAGAGCCTGTTGCATTGCTAGCATTTAAGAATTGTTTGAACAAATGAGCTGTGAAACTGGTAAATTAATGTTTATCTAATATTTTCCTTGTTCCACCTAAAGGAGATGGTGGTCAAATCTAAGATATTTCTATGAGTAGTCCACTGGCACCCCTTTCCTTCCACCATCTGATCTGAGCAGCCTTCAAATCTTCATCAAGAACGATTCGTCACCATGTTGTCCTGATACTTTCTAGTCCTGTCTCTGGACTCTCCTTTCTCTCTGTCCCAGTATCCACCGCAAGTTCCAGTGATGTCTCCCCACCTATGGTCTGACATGGTGCAATCCCTCTCTCATATATTTTGTCCATTCGACTCCTTTTCTTTCTCCCACATAAGCATTTCCTCTCCTTGCTTCAGTCTTTGTCCTTTGTAGATACATGCGCGTACCTCCACCTGTCCCTCCTTCTGCCATCTCCAGGGTTCTTAAACTCACCTAGAACATGACAGTATTAGTTGAGGAACTGAGACAGTGGTAGAGAAAATCTGAAGGACCACTCATTCTGAGAAGAGAGGAACAATAGGAAAAAGACTGCACACTTATCATGTTGGTCTATGTAGGTTTCACTGCTCCTGGCCTGTGCAGGACCTTTATAGCTAGATACTGAGAGTTCATGGGCATCCTTCTCCAGAGGCAGGTGTCAGTGCCACCCCTGGGATCACCAAGCATGTGTCCAGTGAACCTCAAGAGAAATGAAAACATTTTCACTGGTGCCAGCAAGAACACTAACTCTAAGGGTAATTAGCAACCCCAGAAAAAAGATACAATAGCATTAGAAATCCTAGCAACAAAATAACATAGTAACATGGATGCGTTCAGCCTTTACTACAGCCCTGTCACCATTTTGAGTTTTTAGCACAAGTTGTATCATTTAATTCTCAAAATAACCCAATAATAAAAGACACCATTATTATATCCATGTTTTAGATTTTAAAAATAGAGGCTGAAACAGTAAATAGTTCATCAGAGAAAAATATAAAATTCTGAAACTGAATACACAAAAGTATTCAGACTTAGTCTTAAACCCAGTCCCTGACTAACTATGCAGCAACTGTGGAAGACAATACCTCAAGGTAATCTCAAAGAAAAGGGGACAGAACTAAAGAAAAACTGATTAAAATTCTTGAATCATTAAAAGCAAAATGTACAAGTTCATGATCATTTTCAGGGAAATGCAAATCAAAACCACAGTGAGATACCACAGTGTACTCATTAGGAGAACTATCATTAAAAATTAAAATTAAGATTAAAAGAACAGGAAATAAGCTGGCCAGGATATTAGAAACTACACTTTGTTGATGGCAATCTCAAACGGCACAACTGCTCTGGAATAAGCATGCCATTCCTCAAAAGGTAAAATTACTATATGATTCACTACACTGGTTCCTCAAAAGATAAAATTACATGACCTAGCAACTCCATTTCTGGGCATACATTCAAACTGAAAGCTGGACAGCACAGAAATACCTCAAGAACTGACAAATGTGTTACATTGCAATTAAAAGAATCTGTGCAACAAAGAAAATCATCCCTGGAGTGAAAAAGACAGACTGGAGGATGGGGGAAAGGAGGGCGGGGCAAATCTTTGCCACACAAGCATGAAAATCTCATTTTTCTATCCCCAGAAAACACTACAGTGAGATGCAAGATGAAACAGAAGAATCCACAGACATTCAGGAGTTAGCCTGGTATATGTAGCAGTGAGCAAGAGACGCTGTATCCAACAAGATGAAAGGTGGGACCAATACCTGAGGTTGTCTTCTTACACACACACACACACACACACACACACACACACACACACGTTGGCATGCACTCACAATCACACATAATTTTTATTTCAAAGAATGAGGAGGTGGGTCGCAAAGGAGACACCATGTAGCTGCCGAGAAAGCAAGAGGCTCAGGCATCACCAGTAAGCCAAGACCATGTGGAGATACACAGATTAATAGGAATGGGTTAGATCTCAACATAAATCCAGCCACACTGAAACTTTTAGAAAAGAAAGTGGGAGATACTCTTCAACGAGTTGGTACAGGAGACCACTTCCTAAACATAACACCAGTGGCACAGGCACTGAGATCGACAATTAACAAATGGGACCTTCTGAAACTAAAAAGCTTCTGTAAGGCAAAGGACACAGTCAAAAAGACAAAAAGGCAGGCCACAGAATGGGAAAAGATATTCACTAACCCTACATCTGACAGAGGGCTAATCTCCAAAATATACAAAGAACTCAAGATGCAAGTCTCCAAAACACCAAAGGATCCAATTAAAAGGTGAGGTACAGAACTAAATAGAGAATTCTCAATAGAGGAAGCTAAAATGGCCAAGAGACACTTAAGAAAGGGCTCAACATCCTTAGCCATCAGGGAAATGCAAATCAAAACAACTCTGAGATATCATCTTACTCCTGTCAGAATGGCTAGAATCAAAAACACCGAAGACAATTTATGCTGTAGAGGATGCGGAGAGAGGGGAACACTCCTCCACTGCTGGTGGGAGTGCCAACTCATACAGCCTCTTTGGAAATCAGTATGGAGATTCCTCAGGAAAATGGGAATTAATCTACCACTAGACCCAGCAATTCCACTCTTAGGCATATATCCAAATGAGGCAAATTCATACAACAAGGGCATCTGCTCCACTATGTTCATAGCAGCATTATTTGTAATAGCCAGAACCTGGAAGCAACCTAGATGCCCCTCAACTGAAGAGTGGATAGAGAAAATGTGGTACATTTACACAATGGAGTATTACTCAGCAGAAAAAAACAATGGAATCTTGAAATTCGCAGGGAAATGGATAGCACTGGAAGAAACCATCCTGAGTGAGGTAACCTAGTCGCAAAAAGACAAACATGGTATGTACTCACTCATATATGGATTTTAGACATGGATCAGGACAGTGCCAGTCTGCACTTCCACTGATAGAGCGTCTGGGAAACAGGAAAGAACCTAAAAGATATGCATATATGCATAGTACCCAAGAGAAGAGGATTGAGACAAGATCCTCTGAATGGATGGGGAACACGGCGAGGGGTGGGGGGGAGTGGGAGCTGGGAAGAAAAGAGGGGGTGAAGAGGAAGAGAGTTGGTCATGGGGGAACAGGAAGTTGAGTGGGTGGGGGTAGAATAGGGAGAAGAGGGAATCATAGGATAGAAGACAGATCAGTCACCAGAGTGACCTCAAGTGATCTAAAAGGATAACACCAATTGGCAAGCTAAGCAATGGTGGAGAGACCACCTCGAATGCCCATCCCTGATAATGAACTTGATGTCTATAACCATCCGGGAGCCTTCATCCTGTGACTGATGGAAGCAGAGGCAAACACACAATCACTGAACTGAACCCAAGGAACCCAGTGACAGAGAGAGAGGAGTGATGAGCTAATTGGCAAAGAATGGGCTGGCAAAACCAGCAGAGACAGCTGATCTGAACAGGGGAGAGCTCTTGGACCCCAGACCAACAGTGGGGGGGCCAGCATGGGACTGATCTGGACCCCCCAAATGTGAGTGTCAGCTAGAAGGCCTGGGCAACCTATGGGGCCCTGAGCTGTGGATCAGTGTCTATCCCTGGTATACAAACTGTCTTCATGTGCCTATAGCACAAAGAGAGATGCTCTCTCAGCCTGGACTCTTAGGGGAGTGCCTGGACCCTACCCAGAGTGAAATGACAGGCTCTAGATATCCCCTATGTGGAAGGATTTGGCAATAGGGTGGGAGGGTGGGGGGGAAGGGGAGTGCGGGAGGAGGGGTGGGAGAGGGAACTGGGATTGACATGTAAAACAATCTATTTAAAATTAAAATAAAAAATGATACATAAAAAAATAATTAGAGAGTGCAAGCCTGCACCATCAGCCAAACAGTTTATAATTAATATAAGCCTCTGTGTATTTATTTGGGATTAAACAGCTGTGGGATTGGATGAAACAGAAAAATCCTTCTACACGTGGCACCCAAATGTTTGGCAAGAATTTCCATGTAAAGCCTAACAAAACCTCAAAAAAGGTTCTGAACACACAGAAACAGAGCCGAAGTTGGCTAAACATAGGCTGGCTGTCTCAAAGCATACAGGCAGTACTCAGAGGCAAGCATGGCTTCTTGGTAGCAGCATTTTCTTGGAGGGACTCTGTTTGCTAGAGGCAAACTTTAAGAGAGGCTTCCTGACTCAGCATTAGTGGCAAAACCTGCATGACTCTTTTAAGAGGACCTAATACCAAATAATTAAATGGTGCTTATGAGCAGCCAGGAAGATGCTTCTTGGTGGTGACATGGACCTAAAAACTCCAGAGTTGTGGCAATAAGCATGGCTCCTGCCGGCACCTCTGCCATGAAGATACGCTCTCAGGAAGCCAAGGAATGGGGCAAAGCCAGCAGACAAAGCTGAAGATTTAATCCTAGCCTTGCCTTAGCAAAATAAAGACATGTGTGCTCAGAAAAACATAGAGATATACAGTAAAGATAGATTCAGAGGGGGGAAAAACCCTCTAAATGGTTTACAATGTATTTTTTAAATATACATAGCACCCACACTGAGGTTCACAGTAATCTGTTACTCCAGTTCCAGGGGATCCAATGCCCTCTTCTGGATTCTGCATGTAGAAGTTCAGGCAAACATAAATTTTAAAAATAACAACAAACCTTTAAAAATAATGAAATAACCGACATTTGTGTGCTTTTATGTGAAGATCCTCATTGTATTTCATTTGCAAAGATGAGCAAGGTCTGCTTCTCTCATTTTACTTCCCCTTGTTATTGAAAGGCAGTTTCACCAGGATGACTGCAAGAATATGGCAACGGGCAGAACAGATTGCCACACTCTCTGATGGTTTCCGGGGCTGTACTGTTACTGAGCTTCATATTTCCAGAATGAGCAAAACACTGTCCAGTCTTCATCACAATTTTGTAATAAATGTGTACATTTTAAAATTTTTGAAAAACACAAGAATAAAGGTCTGTATTATATGTACATGTACTTGGGAAAATGTTTGTCCTACTCTACCTTACTTTTAGAGGTGTTCAAGGATGGAATATATGAAAATGAGACGTTCTGTAGCTGTTGATAAGGGGACTTTGTTGCGCTGTGCACTAACAGGCCAGAATTTCAGCAGCCATCCATAGCCAAGTGAGTGTGGTTAGACTTGAAGATGTAAACTGAGACAATTCACTCCCGATGTTTGAGTAGCAGTGTTTCACAGGGAAAAAAAAGATCATATAAAGGCTTCTTCTCTTTGAAATAAAGTATAAAAGCTTCAGATCTATGGATCTGAAGAAAGTTTGGGATGTGTTCTTGTTGGGTGCATAAGTGTAGTGCCTGGTATAAAGACAGCAGTCATTAACAGTCACTGAATGAGTAAGAAGAAGGTGTGGGAAATATTAACAAGTATCTTAGGCATAGAAGATGTGTTGAAGCAAGGACAAGATAGAAAGAGATTATTATTAATTTGGACTTAATATGCCTTTATTCTATTTAATAAATACTTGTGAAATTTGTTTTAAGAAGAGACAATAAACAACATTTAAAATATATTTGGATGATTTATAAAAAGCAAACAAGCCAGGTGTTGGTGGCACATGCCTTTAATCCCAGCACTCAGGAGGCAGGCAGATCTCTGTGAGTTTGAGGCCAGCCTGGTATAAAGAGCAAGTTCCAGGACAGCCCCCAAAACAATACAGAGAAACCCTGTCTCGGAAAGACAAAAAAAAAAAAAAAAAAAAAAAGATGAGTCGCACGAAAGCAACTGAGTACAACCTGAATGCAGTTATGACCAGATAATAAAATATTTTTAAATGAGGCAAATCCACTCCTTATTTTCTTGGACCTTGTAGTGAAGGCTTCAAAAGAAAAGGAAGTGGAAAGGTTTGTGACAAAAGACTAAACACCAAAGCAATCAACAGACTGAGGACGGCAACTCCGAGGGATTCAAGGACTGTCTGTTCTCAGGCTCCACAAGCGACCACATAGCTCCGCACTCAGCACACAGAAACGGGGGAGGACAGCTCTGTACACGTGGGACAGACTGGCCAATGCAGAGTGGAAGAAGCAAACTGGAAACGGTGTGTATTTGAGCAATGTGAAGATGGAGGAAACTGACCCCTTCAATGACTCTTACCCAGCACCGGCAGCCATGCTTTCAGGACAGCCAGGTCTGTGGAGTATCTAACACTGTTCAGTTCTCAAGGAGAGGACGGGCTAAGCGGTGCTGGCCAAGGAGCTGGGGGATGGGGCCCTCCGAATGGATTTTAGAAAATCTAGAAGAAACACTTGTGTGCCTTCAGCAGGGACAATTGTGTGACAGAAAACTCAAAAGATCAACTCCAGAGTGCAGGCAGAAAGTGTGGGTGCACCCTAGACAGGGGCCATAATGAAGATTCTTTAAGAGAGATGTCTTGTGGGGGGCGGCATTTCAGGGTTAGGGAGAAACCTGGTGTCAAGGAAACCCCCAGGAATGCACAAGGATGACCCCGGCTAAGACTCCCAGCAATAGTAGTGACAGCATCTGAGCTGGCTATCTCCTATAATCAGATTGGTGACTACCATATTTGTCTTCAGAGGTACTCTGTCCAGTAACTGATGAACACAGATGCAGAGATCCACAGCCAAGCACTGGGCTGAGTTCTGGAAGTTCTGCTGAAGAAAGGGGGAGGGATTGAATAAGTAAGGGGGTCAAAGTCATGATAGGGGAGCCCACAGTGACAGCTGACTCAAACTCCTTG